>NC_052354.1:4676923-4965545 GCF_009727055.1 Benincasa hispida
TATTAACTTGTTCCCTCCACAGCTAACTCACGCACAAAATCGTGTTGACGCGGAATACCTTCCCCCCTCCACCACCCAGGCCCCACTGCGCTGATAGGTACCACCAGATCTCAAGCAAACTCTCTAAGACAACAGTAGGCCACCACCCAATCTGCCTTATTCCATCCATTGAACTACCGGAACTAACTCCCGCCTCCAATCACTCCCTCTGCTATCATAAACTAGAATACAATATCGCACCCCCGGACGCCAAGGACTCCCACCAAACAAAAAAGATCGGTCCATTCACGGCCAGTCATAAGAACCAGATGATTGAACTCTGACCTCTACTTCGCCAAATAGCTCTCAAGCACCAAGACCTCCCAACTTTCACTCCGAACAGCACACAAAGACCGGCCCACTGCAAAATACGCCGTCCCCACCGACCACCCATATATTGATTCCCGATTTATTGATTAGAGCGAAAGCTCATGAGAGAGCTTTCATTAATAGCAGCCTGCGTTCCAAGAGGCCACATAGGTCATTCTTTGGAGTGCACTCTATAAATCAGCGACATCACTCACAAATGGCCTAAAATCTACTTCTAGTTGGGGTTTTTGTGATTGCGCCCTAATACTAGTTAAATACAGCTGTTGCATAGTTTATATACAGTTCCTCTATGGGACACACGATCTGCGGAACTACTTGTATGTGGCACTTTAATATCATATGAATATTTTATATTTGGACATAGTTGATGTTATATTTGAGGCTCGCTAACAAGTCATATAGTAATAGTTTCTATATTAGACTTTTGTCCTATCCAAAACCGAATAAATACAATTAACACACATCCCGACCTAAAGTAATCAGGTTAAGGTTGTGATCATTGTAAAATTTCTTGATAAGGAGCACATAGGTGGTGACATACTAGTGGCGTGTCTGGTAATTGGAACCAAGATGGTCTTAGTAGCCATAATTATGATATCTAGCATAGCCAGAAAAATATATATTCCTTTAATATAGGGTAACATTATGGATGCGGCTGCTTTGTGGAATTGATCCACAAGTAGTTGTGACTTGTCACAGATGGTATGATTCATTCATTCGACATAATACATTTCTTTTTATTTATGTAGAACATTACATTGATTAGCCGAGGTAGATCCTATACAAAAAGTTTGTATACTATGTATTTTACTACCTAGAAGATCTGCTGGCCACGAAGTGGGTAGTACGTGCATTGTTATGTATAACATCGTTTCTGCAAATGACTCTAAAGTGATTCTTCCTGTTACGACTAGGATTGATCTAGGTAACAGAGACTTCACTATCCGATTCCTGAGTGCAAGTTTGGAAAACTCTTGTCAATTTGTTTTGAGGGCAATTGCTTATTGCTGATTTGTCTGTTATGAGGTAAGGGGATAGCTAATACACCACTCCAATCTAAAATTAATGATAACAGAGTCAGATACCGCATACAAATTAATTTACCTACCATTTTTAGGATTATTAGTCTATTTTTGAGAATAAAGTTAATGGAACTCAGGTACGACCGAAGATTGAGAGCAATTCGAACATACATAATATCCTTAATATAAAGGTCAAAGAGTGAATAGGCTTAAAGTATATAGAGTACAGCGTGACATCCCTGTAGGAGGACGTTGATATTCGAAGGCTCTTTCTGGTGGAATGAAGGCTTTGTGTAGTTGACGCCACTCACACCTTTTCTGCCGAGAGGTGTTTCACACATAGGTTTGGTAGCGATGCGTTTACATATTGGATGAGATTAATCAATCATTTTAGTAAAGACCCATAATTGTAGTAAGTTACTTAAGAGTTGAGAATCTATAACTGGTATAGGGGCAAAACAGAAAGGCCTCCACATCGCTTTATTTATCGCAGACGACTTTATGTGTATTGGAAGAGGCGTAGTATGTTCGTTACTCTCAAATGATTGGACATACTCATAGTGCAGGCAGCATGTGGCAAAACTCTCCAAATAACGTACGAGTAGAAGACATGGAGCAACTCGTGATTCGTCTTAAAAACGAAGACAAACTAACAGGATATAAGGAACTAAAAACGAATTGCAGCGCAGATCTACGTGTGAGTCTTGTACGAGGTGGCTAGATACAATGATTACCACGCAGACATGTAAGCAACGACCGCCATTATGGAGCTCACGCCGTGGTGAGCTGGAAGATAAGTCGAGCATAGGGTGATCAGTTTAATGTATGATTCAACACTTGAGCAGCTACAGGTAGGGAGTTCGATTATATAGATGATGTCGTTCTATAACTGGAGCGGCATCATAAATAGAGGTATAGCGAATGTGATGAAAACTCATAGAAGGTAGAAACCATACCCAAGGATATAAATTGAGTTTATATATCTCAAAATCGTGTGTAGTCACAGAAGACGACTACTGTAAGTATATAAATATCAACTTATAGGGTAAGATATTAGAAATATGCTTATGAGATTTCACTCTCTTTCTAACATATAAATTGGGTTCTATATTTCATTGTATCTGATAATCATCGGCCGGAATAGTAGTCGTTATCGTCTCGAGTGTGTCTGCCTGTGAGTGGGAGATCCATCTCCACATCATATACGTAAAAATGCGAAGAATAAAAAATTTTGTTTATCCATTTTTGCAAGAACATTTGTTCATTAAATTTCACAATCGGATGCACGAATAGTGCATGCCACAGAGTGACATGTAGCTCTCGAAATGTCGGTCCGTAGGAGGTCTAGCTATTCGGACACATAATAGCCGTCTCAACCCTAACGACGCTACGACCAGCGTCGAAACGGAGCACTCAACAAGCTTTCCTAAAGACCATGGGCCAAGGCTAAAAACGATCGCAATTCAATTCTGTAGACTGATACTTCTAATACTAGTATCTGCACCTTACGCTAAAAGAAATAATCCTGTGTGTCTCTCGTGATTATTGTGAGAGCTCTCAACGATAAGCATCCTCCTGGTAACTAGCGTATGGAAGATCTCCTCCATCGATCACCTCGGAGACTTGCTTAATGAGTACGTACCTTACGATAGATGCTCGTAGCTTCTGCCTCCCTCCTCCTGGAACATACTCACCAAATTCAACTCAAAGATACTCATGAGACATAGAAACGTATATTCTCACCCGAGCCTATCGAACTACTAAGGCTTGTGAAACGACTGGTTGCGTGGGTTGTCTTCCCCTTGGCTGTCGTTAACTATGTCCAATTGGACAGGTGACTGTTCAGTGTTAAGTGAACGAAGTGAGCAGGTCGCTCACCCATTAACTACAAAAATGTGTGTGCAAATAGATATGATTCGAGTAGTAATGATGGATTACTGTCTCACTCAATAGCGTATACTCGTGAGAGGAAAAATACATAAGAAAATACAATTACAAGTTATCGACTGTTAGTGAAGTTAAGTCTTATCATTAAATTCATTACACTGATATGAGAGGAATTTATCTTTACTCAATAATATGTATCTTATAATCTCGTTAACCGAAGCATAGCTCACAGTTAAATTAGTTACATGTGAAAATTTTGCATACTAGTCTGTTAGGATACATAGTATTATGATATGACAGTTAACTCTCAATACATGAAAATGGTCACAATGAAATCGGACAGAGATGTGTAACGCACATCAATGTACATGTAAATGCTCATATAAGGTTTCTTTACTAACTCATCATCCCAAGCGTTACCCAACCTGCAAAATGCTACCACCACTCCGACTCATCGCCACTACCCTTCCATAAATAATCATACTGATAACAGAATACCGAATTACAAGAACTACCTCACATGTTAAAATACAATACATGACATAAAAGGCCAATCATGAAGCATTGGTCTTACAAATGACCCCCCAGAAGAACGATGAGCGAAGCGAGGACCACGCGCTATGGTGCCTTAACCTTCATATGAGCTATAATTCTCTTATATCAAGGGTGTGGTGCACCAAACGTCCACAGCTTTGTGCAGTCCGGACTGTTATATGTCCTTCTTTTTACAAATTGTTTACATTTGCCCACCTACTCATTTTAGACAATAGGTGCATATTTTTACGTCATTCAACCTTCCACATAGGTCACATCAGTAGACATCATAACGACGAGGTACTTAAATTCCATAAACGCAAGCTTGAGCTTCCTCACTTCTTAGCACTCCAAATCCGCCGAACAACACTAATCTAAGAATCTCTCTCTCTGAGTAAGTCTGCATTTAGGCAACATATTGCCGCCAAACATCTTCATGAACTCCATAATAGCGCACTCATAGTCTAAACATAGTGCCAACTGCACTCAAAAAACCTTACCTCGCGCATAGTGCATAACCATTAGAGAATTCGTTGACTCTTAGTGGTTGGATGAAAGCAGAACACTGCATGTTATTACAGTTTCAAATTATAAAATAACAACAGCCATTAGTGGAAATGAGATGGAGCATGATTAAGAAATATTAAGCCAAAAATCATGGTCCAAAAGCGTTAACAAAGATATCTATATTACATAAGTGGTAGAGGTATTCGGTCATTTTGCGCACCTCTACTCCAGCATATGATATCAAATTACAAACTGCCAATTACATAGAGTATGGAATCCGAATGATTGTCCTTATGCAAGAACAGCAATAGCTCTCTTTATTACAATCTTAATAACTTATGGTTGATTGTTTTGTACATAGGACAATAGATGCAGTGGAGAAATCGTATTTGGTCATATATGCAAATTGCGTCCAAGGGAATTCGAACACCAATTCATCGCTCATTAAAAGATCTGGCGGGATTCCGCCAAGCCATGCGATTGCATTGCACCCATCTTGCACGACGCTAGTGGAAACTTTTTTCGCTCCGCTGTCAATGAAGAGTAAGTACACCTATGCTGCCGATGCTCGTTTTTTGTCCAATTCAAAGACGACCGCCTCATTCTCAAGGTGTTTGAAAGCATAAATTTTATATGATGAGGTGGGATATTACCGAATGATAATAATAAATAGTCCCAAAGCTGATGAACGGCTCGAATCTAGATTTTAGTTGCAGCAAAGCGTGCTTCAGTTAACATAGTAGATACTTACACTTGTCGTTCAGTAAGGCGTTACGATAAACATTTACAAAAATATTATGCGCTATTTAAACGTGTTAGTACCACCTTTATAACTCAGGATAAGTAAATGGGTAACATTCTAGGCAACTTTAAAAAATGTCGTTTCTATGCATTTTCAGCTGCATTGCTAGTCATCCACCCATTAGCCGTATCAGACAATAATTAATGACCTGCCACATCATTGGCAATCATTATAGGAAAAGCTTCTTCACCTTGAGCCATCCGTACTTTAATCCGATAGGCCACCCTAGATAGAGGAGTTCACACACATAAAGATAGATAGTCGCAGTTGTTTCATAGTTATTTTTAATACTTGAAAACGGAATGAGCAAAAAGGAGAAAGACGCCGAAGGCATCATTCGGACAGTTCGAAGACTGCCGGACCACTATAAAGGAGAGAGGGCCAACACTTGCAGAAGCTAAGGACATTCATCTGAGCAGAGTTGGAAAGAAAAGAAGTGTAAAGCCACGGGAAGCAATGTAGACTGTCCATTTATATTCTTTATACGCTCGGGATGTCTTCTGTATAGCATTACTAAATTTCTGAATGAATTCTCATTTATTACGTGCATGCTATATTTAATCTATTAGGCTCAAATGAACATATTACACTGTATCAATAGTATACTTGGCACGCAACTTCTCTCTTGTATATTATCGCGTGTGATATTTCCGACTTTAAACGCCAAATATTTGTAGTTACGGTAGGTCTTAATTTTCTGAATGGTTGAGTATCTTGTATGAAATTACTCCGGCACATGGCATGAAACGTATTAGCTGCATCATCGACTGGTGATCTCACGTGTCGTGTATGCACGTCTAGGTTCTCACTTGCTCCAAAGCTCTCAAATGTATTGCCGTATTTTCTTCTCTTTAGAGATGCTTATGTAAAGTTAGGGTGGTCTAAAGATAGAATATGAGCGCCTTGGGAAAAGTTCAGATTAGAACTCTAGTGCTCGTGGCATAAGTACAGATATATGGAACTGCCTATAAGCAAGAGTATAAAATAGAATCTGTCCATATGAAGGAATCAATAAGGTAGATAGTTATTCATTAACTCTAACCCTGCCTATCCTGCATTGTGCACCCTAAGGATGGATATGGTTAAGATATTCATCCTCGTGCATCGCTCCACACTTAGCCCACTCAGAATATAGCCTATACATCATTCATTCATCGCATAAACAATGACAACTGGAAGACGAAAATTTAGTGCAAGCCCTTACTTTAAAGTCCTGTTATCTATACCATAATAATGCGACAGAATAGATGACAGATCGGCAAATGCATCCTAGATAAATAGGTAATGTATCCTGTTGTATTTTTACTTTGCAATACGATAAGATCAGTATTGCAAGTGGTGCATGGTGGTAAGTATAATTGTCGCATAACCTTCTGATAACGTACCAATTCTTATCGAGTGTCAGTCTATAAATCTCACGACTATGTCTCAATACTCAGTCACACACTGCCTTATATGCGTCATTCTTATTTCTTACGTGTGCTTCATCACCTCTTTACTCGAATTGGTCGCCCACAGTATTCTAATATGTTATATACAACAACCCATCCAACCAAAATCCTCTAGTCTTATAGATCCACCGACATAACTAGAGTACCATCAATAAGTAAGTATTATACTACGCATAGGTTATCTCAGCTACGTGGTCCACCTCGTGTACAGTCACGCAGGGTGAAAAGAAAATACCAGGACACCTAGTGAAGTAGTTTTATACCTCGGATTTTACTAGGCGTAAGCTTTCTGCATGTGCATCGCCATAACTCATCAACGCTAATTCACACACCATTATTTTCATCAATCTAGCAACGCTGCTACCATCACTCAAGCTGCACAGAAAATCATCAATTATCGTCGTTGCAAAACATAAGATGGATTCAGGCCCACACGCCTTCCTGATTCGATATGGAACCTAAACCACACATAAGAGTGATTTTACAAACCAACCACTATACAACAAAGCCAATCCATCAAAACTATCACAAGAAAAAGACATAAAGGACACAAACGAAAATCTTCCTATGATGCTCTCGCTCATACCCCTTCCTACCCAAAGGTGCGGCACACAAAACCCATTCAACAATTGGAGCGAGTTACTCTTTATACTCCTATGGCTCATGCTCCAAGAGAACTAAGCGACCCCTCCCGAGTAATACAAGCCCTCATCTCCTATACATAACTTAAAACCACAATAATGATAGGGCTATAGCGGATATTTGGTCCCTTAATATGCCAACAACACACATATCAATAGTGATTCATCTGAAATTTCAGTACGCAATTGACCCGTTGTCCGTCTTCTGGAGAAAGCAGGTACTCCAGGTTTAACTCCCAGCTTTCAACACACTATGTGGCCTTTCCCCTCTATGCCTATCCCAACTATTTAGTCCCCTCCGAAGCTCACTGAACATCTAATAAACAATTTCTCTCCTGCACAGTTAACCTACTACTGACTCATGAAAAAATTTATGAAATGCAAATCCAAGCTGTGGTTTATAGCATCCAACTCGATTGAAAATGGGTCAGTCCGAAACCATACTGAAAACACAACATGAGTGATATCCGTGCCCCCCTCCCTCTCGCTCCATTTGATAGCTGACTTTTGTGATAGATTTATCGTGAACCAATCCACATATAGTTTTCGCGTCTGACACATGAATAGCACTCCAAGACGAAAGAGACTCTCCCTTCCATAAGATCTTACACCGACCTCCGCTCCACTTCCTCACCTTGTCCGATAGAGTAAGAGATAAGTAGTAAATAACTTCCATCCATACATAATTTAAACGTAAAAATACCACGTTATTGTAGAAAAATATTCAGCACATACATCACAACATCGAATCATTGAAAATACCAATCCTACTTACCAGACAAGTATTCGGTGCCTATAATAAATCGTCTACTCAAAAATTTCCATTGTCCAGACACGAATATCTAGGTTATAGTCCTTCCCCAAACTTCATCCGAAGGATTCTAAGACTGTAAAGTCCTTCTTGGCATATCTATCCATGCGCGTAATTAAGACAGACCCATCTCTAGTCCTGTTAATCCATAATAGCAACCCTCATACAGTTATCCTACTGATCGGTTCCAACTCCCATAGTCCATTTCATTCGGTACTTACAACATAGTTCTTAACGTAGAACCCTAGTAATATCCTCCGAAAATCGTATCGGGCAGTAAGATCCATATATCCACAGCAAGATCCTAATTGATCAATTCGATTTTCTGAATAAATTCAATCTATTATCTCCATCGTCCTCATCTCTCTCTTATGTTATATTGTTCATTAGAGGAACCAGTGGTACTTAAGGAGTGAGATGTAACTATAGGGGCAAAACAGTAAATTGGCCTAACTATACTTACGAGCATTTATGAAGGGTCATCGTACTCATGATTGGTTATATCCGATGGACACATAAATATATCTGTGGTAAGAAGAGTTCAGTTGTTGATCTTTAATGGAATGTCTAACAGTTAACGAATGGTGGATCTCGTGGTTAAAGAGTTTAGTCAGTTATTCACGTACCGTTGTAACTTTGAGCCACAGGTCCATTAGGTCCCCTGGGTAGCTTGGATAAAGTCGAGAATTAGTGTTTGAGTCAGTTTGAAATGTTCAAATTGACAAGAGGGAGTTCGATTATATATGATATAACTGGACTGGTTAATTATATATGATATAATTGGCTAAATGTATGAATACATTATTTTGGAGGAAATCAAATATAAATATGATTTATATCAAGTGGAGGAGAAATTACTATAGTAGATATGTAATATCAAACTATAGGGTAAGAATATAATATGATTATATTCATTTATTATTAAATTGGTTAATTATATGATAATTGGCCGAAAACTTCTCCTCGGTCGTGCGTTAGTGGGAGAATCCGAAGTCAGTTATTGTAATCGAAGAATAAAATGAAATTTTGTTTCATTTTGCAAAGGTTCATAAATTCACAATCGGTGTGAAAATGTAACGATCGCCTAGTTTAAGAGCCTATACGATAGTTGCTATCGTCTAAACGATCGCACACCAGCGTCGAAACGATCGCTTAGCTTTCCTAAATGATCGCATAGCGTGCCATATTTTCTAAACGATTGTCTACCTTTTATTAAATGATCGCTTAGTAAAACTTACACGATCATATAGCTTCTTCTAAACGATAAGCATCCCCGGTATGCGATAGCTCTTTCTCTCCCACTTGCTTATTGTCTACACGATCTGTCTTTTCTCCTACCTCTACCAAATTCATCAAAGACCACACTTTGGATTCTCACTCCGAGAATACTAAGGGCTCCAACTGGTGGTGTCTTCCCCGCTGTTCACTTGTCATGACTGTTCGTGTAGACGATCGTGCTGCCACAGCCAACTGATTTGCTGGGCGATAGAGTTCGAGTAGAGGTTCTTCCACTGCTTTTGAGTTCGACGTTTGAAGAGAGTCTTCAACTGATATGAGAATTCTTTCCATTGTATTTTATTGTTCGAAGCATGCCGTTAATTAGTGTTAATTTGCATAACTGTCTGTTGGAATGTATGTGTCGTATTCGGTCACAATGAAATCGGAGAGATGTGAACGCACTCATGGATGCTCTTCATTAAGAGTTCCTTCAACCTCATCCCGCGCCACCCATGTACCACCCCGACTCATCGCACTACCCTTCCATAAATAACTACGTAACAGACGATCAACCTCATAAGTTACACATGCAGGCAACATGAAGATGTTACAACCTCCCAGCAAATGAGAGGGACCATGTTGCCTAACTTCTAATATGAGCTATAATTCTCTATATCAAAGGTGCACAATCCACAGCTTTCAACCGACCCACCAATAAAGGTAAACTTAGATACCTAACAGGCAACGAACCAAGAGAGAAATCCATAAACGCAGCTAGTTCCTCCACTTCTTAGACTCCAAATTCGCAACAAACAAGGAACTCTTCCCAACATTTGCAACTAACCTAGACAGCCCTGCAAAATCTGCCAAGACCTACCTCACAAACTCCAAAGAATCTCTCTTGGTGATAACAAGCAGAAATGCATGTTATTACAGTGCAAATAAGTAAAACAATGAGAGAATACGATGATAAAAATATACAAAATCATGTCCAAAAGCGTTAAACAAAGAATATTACGATCGCATGCGCCCATCGCATAAAAGCAACTAATTTACTTGTTTTGTACAGGAAAAATGCGTTGGCATAATGCAAATTGCGATCCAAGGAATTCGACGACCACACGCATTAAAAGATTGCGACCGCAAAGCCATGCGATCATATGCACTCGCAAGAATTTGCTCAAGAATGTGGCTACATAAAGACGACGCATCAAGGTGAAAGCATAATAAATCATGATGGGACGAAAAGCTGATGACGGTCGAATCCGAATTTAGTTGACAAGCCGTTAATGACACACTGTAGTAAGTACATTCAACTTTTCGGTGACCATTAATCGGCGTATCAGACAAAAGATTTAATGACCTCCCATCATTGCAATCATTATAGGAAAAGCTTCTTCACCTTGAGCTCTATTAATACCGAAGGCCACCACTGATAGAGGAGTTCACCACACATAGAAGATAGATAGTCGCAGTTGTTCATAGTTATTTTTATACTTAGAAAACGGAAATGAGCAAAAAGGAGAAGACGCCGAGAGGATATTCCTGGACAGTTCGGAAGACTGCCGGGAACCACTACTAAAGGAGAGAGGGCCAACACTTGCAGAAGCAAGGACATTCATCTGAGCAGAGTTGGAAAGAAAAGACAGTGTAAAAGGCCACGGGAAGCAAGACATTACTACCGGGCTTCTTATTTCTGCATTCTATTGTTATTTTGTATTCTGCATTTAATCTATAGACAATGGAAATCTTAATTCAACTTTTGCTCAATCTCTCTATATATCGCATGGGTAGCTAAATTTCTGAATGGGTTGAGAAGTACTTAGCTAGCACGACCTGAGATCTTCACTTTATGCGATCATCTTGTCTTATGTATGCGTCATTCATCCTTTAGAGATGCTTGAGAGGGTGGTCTAAAGATAGAATATAGGCTTGGGAAAGTCAGATTAGAATCTAGGCTCGGGAGAGTCAGATTAGAACTGCATAAGCAAGAGATAAAAACTTAGGAATAAGTTATGTTTTCTATTAATGCATCGCATGCACCCTAGAGATAGGATATGATAGTATGCGGTCACCTTGTGTATGTATACATCATTCATCATCGCATAAACAAGAATAGAGGCTTAGGAATAAGTCCTATCGACATTATGTATACATCGCATGCATCCTAGAAATAGGAATTATGGTATTTACATTGGAAGATGATTTGCTGTCATGTGTGTGTAGTATGATCGCATAACTTGAACGCAATCTTAGGAAGTGTTAGCTAAATCCCTTCTCAACTCGACACCGCATACTCATTCTTCTTCTCGTCTTCATCAACTCTTTACTCGAATTTGTCGCACAGTATTTATACTTAAACAAAACACCAACCAAACTTATTTCTTTTTGCCACCGCAAAGGAATCAAAATTTACTAACGCATAGTATCTCAGTAGTCCCTGTGTACGACCCTGGACTTACCAGGAAACCTAGTGAGATTTATACTCGGATTTTACTAGGGAAACTTGCATGTGCATCGCATAACTCATCAACGTAATTACACACCATTATTTCATCATATTTACAACGCATCACTCAGCTGCACAGAAAATCATCAAATCGTCTGCAAAAACAAAATGAGTCAGGCCCACACGCTTACATCGATCATGGAACCTAAACCACACAAGAGGTTTTCAACAACCTAAACAAGACCTCCATCACCATCACAAAACAAAAAAGGAGACAACGGATCTCCTTGCCTCAACCCCTTCCTACCAGGAAAAACCCCTTCAAGGGAACCATTAATCATCATAGAGAACTTAAGCGAAGTAACACAAGCCCTCACCCAACTAACAAATTGAAGGGGCGTACCTATAGCCAACAACACACGAAACAGAAAATCCCAATTGACCGAATTGTACGTCTTCTGAAGGTTTACCTTCAACACACTATGTGGCTTCCCTCTGCCTTCCTTATAGTCCCCCCACAAGCTCCTGACACAATAAAATTTTATCGAAAATTAACCTACTCGGAATAAATGCAAACTGGTTACCACTGATGAAAGCGGGCAACCACAACCGCAATCTCTCAGCTAAGATCCTCGAGATACACTTATACACAACATTGCAACAAGAAATAAGACGAAACTCCTTCATACGTTCCGCTCTCCACCTCTTTGGGATAAGAGTAAATAGTAGTAGAATTAACTCCACCAGGTAGGTAACAAGTCTAAAAAAAATTCAGCACAACATCACAAAAATCATCCAAAACCACACTCCAAGCAGCTCTATAAAAATCTACCAAAAATCCATCAGGCCTAGGAGCCTTCCCAAACTTCATCGAGAATAAAGCCTTTTGAATCTCATCCCGACTCACTAGCTTACCAAGCACCTCCACCCACTCATCGGACTAGTTGAACTACACAATATCCCCAATTCGGGCAGTAAGATCCATATATCCCACAGGCAAAGATCCTAAACAACCCTGAAAAAATTCTACCGCCATCCTTGCCACCCAGTCATGCACTGTCTGGCGAGTCCCCCAGCATCCACGACCGTAAATAAATCACTGCAACTGCAACTGCAACGAGAACGAACACAACGATGAAAAAAGCTGTGTTCATATCACCTAACTCCAGCCACCTCACCTTGCTCTTCTGCCGGAGCGACACCTCCTCCAATCTTGCCACTAATCAGAACACCTCAATGGCCCAAGCCGCCTCCACACACATCGACTCTGAAGCAGGATCCCTTTCTACCTCAGCCTGAGCAGCTTCTATAACCTGTTTAGTTGCCCGCACCTCATCAGCTAACACAGAGATACGCCTATCAAACGTTGCACGAAAAACTCGCTTCACTGCCATCAAATTTCACACAAAACTAACCATAGGAGACAGATCCTCAGACCTTCTCCACACTGACCTGATAGTATCAATAAGACCCTTAGCCTTCACCCAATGAGAAAAATAACGAAACGTAGGAGGCGGCCTACTTCTCGTCTCCCCTGTAGAAACCAAAAGAGGGTTATGATCAGAAATCTCCCACTGACCAACCCTAACCTCCGAATACAGAAAAGCTACCTTCCATGCCTTATTAGACAAGCATCGATCCAACCGGCGCAAGATACCATTCCCCTGAAGTTTACTAGTCCAAGTAAACCAGTTATCCATCACACCCAACTCAACCAGATCCGCCTCAAGTAATGCCCCATCAAACTTCTCCATCTTCTTCAAGCTAGGGCAACCACCAAAATCCTTCGAACTACTACGAATAGCATTAAAATCCCCCAAAACAACTCTAGGAAGTTGTCACGAGACGCACACATTAATCAACTGAGACCACAAATTCCTCTTCCCGCTCACGTGATTAGAGGCATACATAGCACCAATATATACCCTAGCACTAGATACAATATCCTTTAAGGTTCCAGAAATGAATTGATTCCCACTGACATCAATAGAAAAATCATAGACATTCTTCTGTTATATCACCCAAATCCTCTAAACTCCTCGCACACTATAGCTACTCACACAACTCCAAGTATCACCAAACCTACCCATCACCATACCAAAATTCTCGCGACAAACCCTCGTTTCAAGAAAATAGCAGAAAGTAACAGAGGAGGAAGCCCGAAAGTCTGCCATCACTGTACACTTGACAGGGTCATTCAATCCCCTAACATTCCAGGAACACCAAATCACGAACCTTGCAAGAAATCAGACCTACCACCTCCTACTGAGCCTTTTCCCGAACTCCCGAACATCCCATCCATAACAAACAACGGATTAGGATCTGTCTGCACTAGTGTCAATGCCAATGAGTCTTCCACCTCATCACACAAAACATCAAACTGATTATAATCATCAACATGCTTTACAAACCTCGTAATTCCAGGGAACCCATAAACTACTCTGCTCCTCAAGGGCACCGAACCCGATGACCCACTGCCAACCACTATGCCCTACACCTCCTCTATCACGCCTACGATGACTAACCATAGTAAATGAAGGGAAATCGAATCGCGAGGATTTCACATGAGCAGTGGAAAAAAGATCATTCTAAAATTATAACATGTTAAACATTACAATTACAGTCGTAACAAAACATACAGTTATGCAATCCATACATAAATTACAGCATGATAACTACAAATGAACAAGGAAAATGTTACGGAACATTTGTAGACTCCGTTTCCACGCTCCTTGCTTCACGAACACTCGAACACAGCAACCTCGAAATCTCGAACAACAATAACCGCTCCACAGCATGAACACTGCGCACTGGAACTCCGCGATCGCCTCGGTCACGAACACCCCAACTTCCTTTGAGATTCTTTTTCCGAGAGAAATCTTAAAAAACAATTTTGACAAAAACTTACTAAAATTAGGATAACATTTTTTTTCCTTTTATCTCAACAGTAACCATGAAACCACCAATAACCTCCAACTATCAATTGGTTAATTAGAGAAAAGATTTAATTACCAATAAATAATATTATTATAAAATATAAATGATAAACCACTTTCAATGACTATATTTATAACCTATAGTTTTAATATTTCATCTTCATGAAACATAAACCATAATTTTTTTTCTAATTCGCATGGTACTGTAAATGTAAATCTCATTATTACATCAATCTTCCACTAGACACTGTACTTCATACATCAAATAACCGATCATAATCATATTATAATGCAAAGAATACCTCTTGGTCAATTTGGGAACATTTCAATCACACCAGAAACTGATTCCTGCACTGATCCATTGTAGGCTATCAAAGGGGACCTTATGGACATATGTAGGCTCAAAGCTCCAACGATACGTGAAATAACATGACTAAAACTCTTTAATCACGGGATCCACCATCCGTTAAACTGCTAAGGTACCACCCACCCTTTAAAAAAAAAAAAAAAAATCCGACAAGCCTGAACAGTCTCCTTACCACAGATATATTATGTGTCCATCTTAACCAAATTAGCAGTGCGACAACCCTTCATCAGATCGCTTCGTAAGTACAGCTGGGCCATTAACCATTATGCCCCTGTAAGTTACATCTAACTTCTTCAAGTACCCACTTGATCCCTACTAATGAACATAAAAGTCGACTACTAATGATTGAGTCCTCTCTCCAAAGAAAAAGCTGCGGCCATTAATGTTACAGGGCCCCGGAATCAGCCCTTAAGGGAGCAATCTTCTCTTATTCCTACCTTTCGGGAAAGAGCGAATTCTTATCTTGTGGTTTGAGTTCCCAGCACATCCAGATGACAGGACAAGTCCCCAAAAAGGTAGACCCATGTTGAAGTCTTGGCAAATCTGGCCATATCTTACCTATACTTAATCAAAGGAATGGAAACCCCCCCCAGATCGGCTCTCAGAGGCATAGAGTTTCCAAAAACACTCATGGATTGAGGTTGTGTTCACCTATGGTCGTTTAGGTGAAGTGCAAGTCTCTAGTATCATGACATTATATAAACTGAGTGTAAGTCATCTCGTGGTCCGGATCTTATACAAATTATTTGTATAAGAGACCCCCCCGCTCACAACGTCTCTACAAATGTGAATAAGGTGCAAGGATCTACCCAAATTGTAGCAGTTTAACAAAACATTTGTTAAACCTCTACAAAAGCGGGCCGTATCCGTAAGTGTCCACTAGGATCAGGTATGCCTAACTTAAATCCTTTATAACTAACAAGACCTATTTAGGTTATCACTTAAGGCATGATCCACTTGTATATCACATATACATGCTTAAGTTCACATAAGATAACCAAGAAACTTTGTTTATTGGATATGAGTAAATGCCATAATTAAATAACAATTATTTTATTCATCAAACAATGTGTATCTTTACTAAACAACGAGACTCCAGGAGAATTAGGACACCAATTCCAACAGTAAACTCGTCATCACTCCTCATGCCCTTATTCCTATCCACTAGACTAACTTCCCTCGCACCAATACCCAAGTCCTGCCCCTTCCTCACACTCTCAATTCTCCCCTTCTCTCCAAACACCCCTCATTAACCACCACAATACACAACTCCTGACCCTTTTCCACACCCTGATTCTCACATACAGCCCCAGTATCCCAAAGGACCCACAACAAGCACACATACGAGGTTTCCACTCATACACTACTGGAATAATAAACTTTTGACCATGCATTCTAACAGTGAATGAATAGGGCATTAACGAATCACTATCCATCTGAACACAAACCCTCACATACGATAACCACCGCCGCTCTCTTGTTGCAACATCAAAAGAGACAGGTTTACCCACGACACTAGCTAGCACTGCTAAACCTCTATCCGTCCACAACTTCAGGGGAACACGCTCCAGTTTAATCCAAATAGGAACATAATAAAAAAACAAAAGTTTCAGGAACAATACCTGAGGACCACTGTCATAATAAGATGGGCTTGCCACCCAAGTGCCACGGACCATTCTCTAGCACCCAATCACGTGACTCTACCTTCTAGAATTTAAAGATATTCAAATTATTCTCCAACAAGGTAATAGTTGGCATCTTTACGCGTCCCCAAATTCTCTGAATAAGTCGACAAATAATAGAATACGAGAGTTTGACATCCACAAACTGACCCACCAAAGACTTCTCCTACAAACAAAC
Source organism: Benincasa hispida (assembly GCF_009727055.1). Taxonomy (NCBI): domain Eukaryota; kingdom Viridiplantae; phylum Streptophyta; class Magnoliopsida; order Cucurbitales; family Cucurbitaceae; genus Benincasa; species Benincasa hispida. The sequence goes on from NC_052354.1 coordinate 4,693,778, forward strand.
ACCCTCATCAATAATCTCCTTACAATGTTCAACAATAACTTTATCATTTTCAACCAATGGGGGAATGAACCCTAAATTTTCCCTCAACTTAGACCAAAAAAGGGTCGCCCACGAATTTTCCCCTTTCACGCCGGAACCAGAACCACCAAAACCACACCCCTCCTCCAACTAGTCCGACTTTGGACCAAACCCCCTAGCTAAACAGATTTTGGGAACTGGCTCCTCCCGTTCATGAAAGTTCCCGTGTGTCCACCGAATGACCCTCACTTCCAAAAAGCCCAGCCCATGAAATATCCTCATTGCCTGACTTCTGCCCCTCTGAGCCTCTCAACTCCGGCCCAGCACCACGCGGCCCACCCACCAAAGCCCCCGCGCCTTTCGACCCTTTCCCTAGCTCCCCTTGCACTAGTTCACTTCTTTCACTCAGCCTCAACTCACACCCAACAGGCCTGCTCACCCCATCTCCCTCAAGGCCCAACCCAACACTCTTCACAACCCGGTTTTCACCTTCCTCAGAACGACCATCAGACAACCCAAAATCCTTCACCTCCGCAAAACGAGCACCCAATCCCAAATCGATCTCCGGTCTAAGCAGACGAAAGGGTTGCCGAGCAACTCGACCTCCATTCTTCTCCTTCAGTCTTAAAGGCGACCGCTTATGCACCATCGTCACCAACTTTCACCGTGGTTAATCTCACACCTCAATACTATCAATGTCCGAACCTCAGAGCAAAGCCGCGGCTGAAAACGTACCAACAGAACACCTCACCTTCATCGCTTGCCAATACCTCAGATCTAAAATCGTCACTGTCTGCCAACAGATCGACTACTTAAAAACAAACGAAATAAGAAACCAGTCGCGAAGAACACCTCGAACGAAACACGAAAACTTCGAAACGGACGAACGGAAATCCCCGGCGAAGACGGTAAAACCTAGAGATAAAGCAAAACCTGACGATCCAAATTAACGTATATATTATTATCTAAAGTGTGGAGTGAGGGTATTGAACCTCAGACCTCGAGGTCGATAGTACAAGTACTATGCCAGTTGAGCTACGCTCATGTTGGCGATTTTTACATTGTTTTAATTTGTGTGGGAATAACACTTTTAATTAGGTCACAGATTTAAGATTGTTGTCTACTAAATTGTGATTAACAATATTAGAATAATTTAAATGTATTTTTATTTATTAAATTAAACAATATTTAAAATTAAATAAATTAAATAATAAAATAATTCAGTCACACATTTATTTATTCAACAGTATTTTGAACTAAATAAATCAAATCATTTTTAATGAAATCTTTCAATATATTGAATTTAATATTTGCAACTAAGAGATTAAACATATTTAAATGACTATTTTAAATTAGAGATCTTTCTATCTCAAATTAATAAAATAATGAGATAATGCATAATAAACATATTAATAGGATAATAAATTCTCTAATATATTGTGATTAATACCTATAAATTAAAGGTTATAGACCATCAATCTCTTTTTTATATTAGTCATAAAACTTTTAAGTGAATTGAAAGTATGTTATTGGAATAAGTGAAAATTATCTTATCTACTTTTCATATTTATTAATAGTCATATACAAAAATACTATTAGGGTTAGTTTGTAGTGCTGAGTTGAGATATAATATTTGGAGTTCATATGTCTATGTAGAGTTCATATGTATGTGTTTAGGGTGTATTATTAAGTTCATATGCTGGATATTTGATGTAGTTTTTCGAATTCTAAATGATATGCTTTTGTGATTATTATTTTTGTTTTGAAACTTTTTTATTCAATAATTTTACTTATCTTTGTTTGAATAAAATGTGGATTGTATTTTTTTTTAATTTTTAAAACTTTTTTTTTTAGCAATGAACAACAATTAACACATTACATTTATTGTAGAAATGTGGTTAAATAAAATGAGAAACCAAAGAGAAATCAAGACTTTTGATTCCAAGTAATTTTTCTCAATGAATTTCATTATCATCTTTTTCTTTTTCATCTTATTCTTATTGCTCTCTAATTTTACTATATCATGATTTTTTTAAATTAAATCTCCCACATCATGTTAACTGCCAATGGAAGATCACCACATTTCTTCAACAATTTCACTTTCAACTCCTCTAAATTTGGAGGATCATCAAAGAACAAATCTTTATTTTGAATTTTTCATTTTACAGTTTTTTTTTGTTTTATATTACATACTTTTCAACTACATACATATTTTTCGTCTAAGTATTCTTAACACTCATTTGGTATGTGAATTCAATTAAATAAAAATATTTTTTTTACAAATCGTTACGTATAAATATTACACTTGATGTAGACAAAATAATGTTTTTTATATAATCAACAACCCTACAACATGCTTTAACAGTCATCAGTCTTATAGTTGTCGAAATTGATTATCGAAGATGACTTTCACTGCAATTTGTAGTCGGAGGTGGTTGTTGGAGTCTAAACATGGTCACATAAAGGTGGTATTGGAGTTGGTTGTCGAAGTTTGTCATCGGAGGTAGTTTTCAAATCCCGGAGTTGGTCGGGAAAGTGGTTATCGAAGTTGATCATTGAAGATGATTTTCGCTGGAGATTGTAGTCGGAGGTAGCTGTCGGAGCCCGAAATTAGTCGCATGGAGATGGTATTAGAGTTGGTTGTCGGAGTCCATCGTCAGAGGTGGTTGTTGAAGTCCCGAGTTGGTCTTCGAAGTTGCTCGTTCAAAGGTGGTCATCGAATGTGATTTTCATTGGAGTTTTGTAGTTGGAAGTGGTTGTCAGAGTTGGTCATCGGAGTTTGTTGTCGGAGTCAATTGGTCGTCGGAGTTGGTAGTGCAAGGGTGGTCGGCGGAGTTGGGTCATCGGAGGTGGCTGCTGAAGGTCGAAATTGGTTGTCGGAGTTGGTCGCACGAAGGTTGTAGCAGACCAGAGTTGGTTGTCGGAGCAATCATCGGATGTGGTCGTCGGAGCCTGAATTTCATCTGAGATGGTTTGTCGAAGCCTGAAGTTGGTCGCCGGAGTTTTCATCGGAGGTGGTTGTATGAGCAGGGAGTTAGTTCATAGAATGTGACAATGGTCGATGGGTGAAACCATTAAAAACATTGAAAGAAGGGAGAGTTGAGGGTGGATTGGTAAAATATACCAACTCAATTCATGTTGGTGAGCCAAACACCCTCTTAGATCATTAAATGAATAACATATTAATAATATTTAATAAAATCAAATATAACTTATATAAAAGATGTTATATTTAAAAATTTTATAACACGTGCATCACATGTTGTAATAAAACTAGTTAGCCAAAAAGAGCATACCTCAATTGACATAAAACACATATTATGAACTTTTACGTCAAAGGTTTGATCCACTTGTTAAAAAAAAAAAATTGTTACTTTGCAAGTTATGAATTCATGTTATCCTTTTGAAAACATTGAAAAATGAGCGGTTGCAAATATAACAATCATGTTCGAAGTATTAATAGATATAACACAAGGTAGAAAAATTTGAAATTTTTTTTGAAGATGTAAAAAAAATTTAGATTTAGTTCTCAAGATCTTTCGTAGATAGATTTTGCTATATTTATAACTCTTTAAAAATATTATTATATACTTAATCATTAGTCTTAGAATATCATGTATTGCAATTGAAAAAAAAAACCCAAATTGTAGAATAAAATAAAAATAAATAAAAATATTCTTCACCTCACACGTACGTGCTCCCACCTTCATCTCCACGCCGTCTCCTCCTCCGTTTCAGGTCACCGCCGCCTTCCTTCTCGCAGGTTTGCACTGATTTTCTCTCTTTGTAGCATTGCAACTGGTATCCTCCCAATCTCCATCTATATCTTATCTCACCTGAAAAACCCAACTAGGAACTCGTCCAATGGAAGAATGGAGGAATTACAAAAAAATAAAAGAAAAGCAGCCTTTCAGCAAATTAGTACTTTTCGAACTGCCTTTGATTTATTGCATATGTCTGTATATCTCTAATTTTCCAGCATCTCCCTTCTTCTTTATTTATAATCAGTCGAAATAATCTATGGTATTGTCCAATTCTTTTTAGTCCCCGACTTGTTATAGTTATTTTGATTGTCCCTAGTTGGAAAGTAGACCTTGAGTTTTTCTTGAAAATTGAAATTCTTTCCCTTGGAATACTAATCACCAACGGTACTTCGAATCCCCCTCGAGATGGTGCTTTTTGGGTTCATCAATCTGAGATCATATCTCAAAAAAAAAAAAAAAAAGAAAAGATTTAATGTCCATTTGGGCTTCATGAACTCTCATATCATGTTAGGTAACACGAGGTTGATTTCAAAAACAATTGAGAATCACAGGGGTGACCCATTCGCTTGTGAGTTCCTTGAGTTTTCCAATGTGAGACCCCCAACAGAATTTTCTGGACACAAGAGTTGTCTAAAGATTCACCCCTTATAGAAAATTTTTAATATTGATTGAAACTAGAGCGGGAGTTTTGTAAATAGCTTGAGGTGGGAGATAGCTTTTGGGATTTTGCATATGAAACTGACTTTTTATCAAGCAATTATCTTGGAAATTTGAGAATTTTGATGGAGACTATCCAATAAACAGCTCTTCTAAGGGTGTTGTTGAAGATGAATGGAGATTAACTTTAGAATGTGCGGAAGTTGGTCTTCTATATTTACTTTATTACCACTTAATGTATCTTTTCTCAAGAATCAAAGAATTGTAGAAAACTTTTTTATTATTAAGTCCTAGTAGGACAACATTGCCTCTCTGAGCTTTATGCACAACAGAACAAATTGTTAGTGACCGTTGGTAAGTTCTGAAGACATTTCCCATTGTTGAATCAGTAAAAATTACATGATGCAAGAACCTTTGAATATGGGCGTTTATTTTAGCCTCGGTTGAATTACTGTCTGACTTGAATTTGGTTGGGAGCTTGAGTGTCGTTCCTTCCTGAATGTTTGGTTCCATCTTGTGAAAGAAATTTTATTTTTTTCCTGTCTGACTTGAATTTGGTTGGGAGCTTGAGTGTCGTTCCTTCCTGAATGTTTGGTTCCATCTTGTGCAAGAAATTTTATTTTTTTCTTAAATAACATTGAGTTGTTAATAATGATAAGAAAAAAACAAGAAGTCATGACCATGCTACTATTCTTTTTCAGCTTCCTTCCTTTCATTTTGGATTTTGTTTGTCATTTAGGATAAATTTTCTTTTATAATTCTCTTCGTTCTTTTGGATTTTTTTTTTCCTGAAGGGATAAATTGTACAATATAGAATTATAAAGTTGTAAGTTTGAATTCTGAACGGTACATAATTACAGGCATTCATAATTCTTGTTGCTGACTGTGAATGGGAGAAAGCTTTGATATGTTTTGAGATTTAAGTCGATAAAATTTATAATGTGTTGTTCTTTAAAATATTTTGCACCATTGGCTGCTTGATTTGGGTAACCTGATGGACAATTGGTATAAGAGACATTAGCACTTTTCTCAAAAGTCCTTGTGTGAAGGTCCAATACCTTTCCACTTTGTGGATTAATTTGTAGTTTATGATGGAAAAGTCTAAATTTATATAACGCTTTGTTTTGATTGAAATCTTGATTATGATCGTAGCTTATGTTCTAAATTTAGTAAATGTTTATAAAAGACGGCGTTGAGGAGGGTGGGCTGGTGGGGGCTTCATGGGAGGTGGTATCTGAGCTAGCTGACCTTAAAACTTCACAATGAAGCCTCATTTGTCAAGTGGTTGTGGTTGCACACTTAAGTATTCTTTGTTCTTTGCAGGAAGAGAAGGTGACAAAGGATCTTAATCACCTTCTTTGGAGTTGCCAGATGCTTGTTCGTTTTGGGATTGTTTTTTTCCCATACTTTTGGAGTTTGTTTGGCTCAATCTAAAAGGTTGCAAACCTATAGTGGATGAGGTGCTTTTGCATCTATTCCTTTGTGGGAAGGATCATTTACTTCATCTGGGTGGATTTTGTGCAGTTTTCTGGGGTCTTGGCTTGAGAGAAACATATAAATTTTCAAAGAAGTGTTCTTGAGAGGAGGTTTGGTCCTTCATTTGGTTCAATTCCTCTCCTTGGGCCTCGGTACACAAAGTCTTTTTGTTTTTGCTCTTCACATCTTTTTTTTGGTTGATTGAAGCCTTTTTTTAATCTTAGTTTGTCCGCTTTTTTTGTCCCCTCTTTTTTTGGTTGATTGTATTCTTTCATTCTTCCTCAAGGGAGACATAGTTACTTATAGAGAAAAAAAAAGGTGTGTGAGTCATCGAGGTAAGTCAAAGAGTGGCTATCTGATAGGATTGCTGTTTAAGTATTATAAGAGTATATTAGAAATTAGTGAGAAGAGTTTGTTATGGAATTTGGTTATAAATAGAGGCTAGGGAAATGAGGAAAGTAAGTAAGTGATTTAGGGCTTGAGAGAGATCTCAAGGAAGGGAGGGTCCAAGTCCCTCGAACGCTTAGTTTATCATGTAGTTTGGCTTTTCTTCTTCTTCTTCTTCTTTTTCTCTCTCTAAATTTTTTATAAATTTCAATATAATTGGGTTCTATCACTGATTCACTATCTAAATAGGTGAAGAAGAAACGAAGAAAGAAATCTTCTAAAGAAGTTCATTGATTTTAGTATTGGTGCTAGGATATTAAGGAAAGGTCCAAGTACATCGAATTCTTGATTTATCTTGTAGTTTGGTTACCTTTTATATTTCAATATAATTGGCTTCTATCACTATCTACATAGTGAAGTAGGGAAAAAAAAACAGAAGGAATCTTCTGAAGTTCATTGATTTTTGTATTGGTGCTAGGGTACTAAACTACTGTTTCTGATTAGTAGATGTGATTTCACTCTTTTTTTAAGTTTGTATTCTTTGAGCACCGGTCCTTTTCACTTCAACTTGTTCAAAAAAAAAAAAAAAAAAAAAAACACAAAACAAAATAGATATGATCTAAATTTATTTCCAATTAATTATATGTTTCATCATGTTCAATTTTTTTTTTAAAAAATAGTAGATATGATCTAAATTTATTTTCGATTATTATATGTTTTGTTGTGCTAACTAATAAAATTCTAATTGTATTTCCTCTTTTGTTGACTACTCAATTGGTTAACTTGCAGGGTTGAAGATATTATAGGAGAGTGAGCTGATCTTTATGCAGTTCATCCACAATGGACCGTCAATATTTTTTTAATGTCACTTAAAACTCCGCATAGGTTTGGTTATTTAGCATATGAAACAATGTTGCCTCAGAAACCATTTCTTTGGAGATTCAATCCTCTCTCCACTCCCTTTGTGTTTCCCATGCTTCCCGTCTCCAGTCGACAACCGATAGAGTCTTTTGCCACTTTGGAATTGATCTCATTGAGCTCATCACAAGTTTCGCCATCACATTCTTTGGCTTTTCTTTTAGAATCTGCAGACTATGTTAAGCTAGTTCAATCAGCTATTAAAACTGGGAACTTGAACCATGGCAAGCTTGTTCATTCCCATATGATTAAAACTTCTTTCAGGCCTTGTCTATTTTTGCAGAATAATCTTCTTAACATGTACTGCAAATGTGGGGATACACACTCTGCTGACAAATTGTTTGATAAAATGTCAAAACCAAACATTATAACTTACAACTCTTTGATTTCTGGATATATCCAGATAGGCACCCTTGACAAGGTCATGATTTTGTTTAATAAAGCAAGAAGACTTGGTTTGAAACTCGATAAGTACACTTGTGCAGGCGCTCTTACAGCATGTAGTCAAAGTGGGAATCTTTCTGCAGGTAAGATGATTCATGGGTTAATTTTAGTTCGTGGTTTAGGCTCCCAAGTTGTTTTGACCAATTCCCTTATTGATATGTATTCAAAATGCGGCCAGGTTGATCATGCAAGGATTTTGTTTGACCATTCTGATAAGTTAGATGGTGTTTCTTGGAATTCGTTGATTGCCGGTTATGTACAAAGTGGAAAATATGAGGAGCTGTTGACAATTCTGCAGAAAATGCATCAACATGGATTGGCGTTCAACACTTATACTCTAGGAAGTGCCCTGAAGGCTTGTAGCTCAAACTTCAATGGTTGTAAAATGTTTGGGACAATGTTACATGACCTCACAATCAAACTCGGTCTACATCTGGATGTTGTTGTTGGCACTGCATTGCTTGATATGTATGCAAAAACTGGAAGTTTGGATGATGCTATTCGAATCTTTGACCAAATGGTGGACAAAAATGTTGTGATGTATAATGCAATGATGGCTGGCTTGCTCCAACAAGAGACAATTGAAGATAAATTTGCGTACAAAGCCCTCAATCTTTTCTTTGAGATGAAAAGCTGTGGAATAAAACCTTCCATGTTTACATATTCAAGCTTAGTTAAAGCTTGTATTACTGTTGAGGATTTTGAATTTGCAAAGCAAGTTCATGCCTTAATGTGCAAGAACGGCCTTCAATCGGATGAGTACATTGGGAGTATTTTTATTGATTTGTATTCTCTGTTAGGTTCAATGAAGGATGCTTTATCATGCTTTAACTCAATTCATAATTTGACTATAGTCCCAATGACTGCCATGATTGTTGGTTATCTTCAAAAGGGAGAATTTGGAAGTGCATTGGGTTTGTTCTATGATCTTTTGACCTCCGAAGAGAAACCTGATGAGTTTATTTTGTCCACAATCTTGAGTGCTAGTGCAAATATGGGCATGTTAAGATCTGGAGAACAAATCCAGGGGTATGCAACCAAGATAGGCATCTCGAGATTCACCATTTTTCAGAATTCACAGATTTGGATGTATGCGAAGTCTGGAGATCTATATGCAGCCAATCTAACCTTTCAACAGATGGAAAATCCTGATATTGTGTCCTGGTCAACAATGATCTGCAGCAATGCACAGCATGGGCATGCAATGGAGGCTTTGAGATTTTTTGAGCTGATGAAGAGTTGTGGAATTGAGCCTAACCACTATGCCTTTCTTGGAGTTCTAATTGCGTGTAGTCACAGAGGGCTCGTTGAAGAAGGATTAAGGTAAGTTATGAAGTGTACTTGTTTTTTAATGTTGAAAGGCTTTGTGATAAAAGGATTATGGCAGGTGTTGTGGAGGGTTAGTCTAATCTAAAGTCCCTTGTCCTATAATTTTATGAAAAGGATTTGTTATTTTATTTTCTCTCTCTTCTGCTCCTGCTCCCTCTAGGCTTAAACAAGGTTTGGAGTTGGAGACTTCTGTCTCATACTCCTTTTAGTTTTTAGTTTTCATATTTGGTTTCTAAAGCAAAAAGTTGCTGGTGCCTTCTTTTGGTCTTTGATTTTTCCCCTGAAATTTAATCCAAAAAGCTCTGTTATATCATATATGGTTAATTTTTAAATCCAAATAGGTGAACAGTACTTTAACTCTCTGCTGTTTTGGAGAGTCACTCTTAGTCTCATGAATGAATATGTTTCTATTTCTTAATCCTTTCATTTGGTTTTGTTGGTGACAGGTACTTTGATTCCATGGAGAAAGATTACAATATGACAATTCATGTCAAGCACTGTGTTTGTGTTGTTGATCTACTTGGTCGAGCTGGAAGGTTGGCCGATGCAGAAAGTTTAATTTTGCGCTTAGGTCTCGAGCACGAACCAGTGGTGTGGCGAGCTTTACTAAGTGCCTGCAGGATCCACAAAGATACATTTACTGCACAACGTGTTGCACGGAAAGTAATGGAGCTTGAACCTCTAGCATCTGCATCTTATGTCCTTCTTTATAACATTTATATGGATGCTGGAAACAAGTCAGGTGCCTCAAAAGTTAGAAAGTTAATGGAAGATCGGATAATTAAGAAAGAACCTGGTCTAAGCTGGATACAAGTAGGAGATAAAGTCTACTCGTTTGTTTCGGGTGATCGATCTCACAAAAATAGTGAATTGATTTATGGAAAGTTAAACGAAATGTTAGCAAGGACAAAGAGATTAGATTCGGCAAAGGATGCATTATATTACAAATTTGAGCATGAATACATGACCAATGTGAACTATCACAGTGAAAAGCTGGCTGTGGCTTTTGGGGTTCTCCATTTGTCAGAATCAGCTCCAGTGAGAGTGATGAAGAACCTGAGAATTTGTTTGGACTGTCACATGGCTATGAAGCTCTTTTCAATAGTTGAGAAAAGAGAGATAATTCTTAGAGATTCAATTCGTTTCCATCATTTCAAAGACGGGTCTTGCTCTTGTGGGGACTATTGGTAGTTGAGATGGATTCATATTCGTCATTTACGTTGAAAATTGAAGTATCGGCAATCTGAAAAGGCTAAATCCAATTTTTTCTAGGCTATCTCATATTTAAAAGGATAGAGAACGATCTGTAAGTATGAAGATACAGACCATTTTTTTCTTCTTGCAAGTCTTCCATCTTCATAGATAGCAAATGCAATCTGGAGGGAGGCTGTTTCTTCTGAGATTGCCAAGGAACTTTAGATTTATCAAGCCTCAGAGAATAAGTTCTTCTGGTCACTGATAGTGAGCAGAGGTGTGTTGTGCAGTAACAGCAATGAAAGCTAAGATCATTTTTTCTTTTAAGTACCACTCTAGGATGAGGATCAAACCCCTAACTTCTAGAAAAGGAGGTCATATTAATTAACATTAAATTAAGCTCATTTGGCTGGTGAAAGTTAAGATCATCCATTAGTTTATATATGCAATTTTTTTATTAAACACTTTTGATTTTGGATCTGGTGTTATTCTTCATGCATTAGGAACTTCATTATGATGTCAAGGAAGACTATCCTCCTATGTACCTTACCACGCTTTTATCTCGGAAGTGAATCAATTTTGTGATGCTATGGAGGGCTGCTAAAGTGCGAAAGTGAACCTGGACTCGAATAAAAAAGGATTATGCACGTTGGGGCCCTTCAGGTATTGTATTTTTGCTTAGTTTATTGTACCTTTAGTTTTTATATAGTGTCATTTCTTCGTGCATATCTTAGTGGATAATGACATCAATTTCATTTCAAAAGTTGATAGTTTGATTTTTACTGGTCGTTGAACTAAAAGGATTTATATATTTGAGAACGAAATTGAGAACTAATTATTATTATTTATTTTTTTTAAAAAAAAAATTAATTAGAAACAAAGACATGCATGTGAAGCACATGCATGGTTTTTCCCCCATATTATTCTTTTAAGAACATACATGTGTAGATCTAGAGATAGTCATCTATTACTTTCTATCTTTTAAGAGGTGTTTGGCTCAAAAACTTTATATGTTGGTGGAGTTGAATTGATATATTTTTATAAACTCACTTCTCCTTTCTTCCAATACTTTAAATAACTCCACCCATTGGCCACTATTAGCGACTATCGCACTGCGACACTTCGAGAACCAACTCTGGGCTCTGACAACCACTTTCGATGACAACTCCGGTGACCAACTCCGGCTACCAATTTCGGATTTTGGTAACAACCTCCGATGACAACTATGGCGACCCAACTCCGACGACCATCTTCGCATGACTGACAACTACCTTCGACTATAAACTCCGATGAAAATCATTTTCGATGACCATCTTTGAGTAAGCAACTCCGATGCCAACTTAGGACTCCGACAACTACCTTCGGCGACGAAACTCCGACAACCAATTCCAATACCACCTTCATGCAACCAACTTCGAGCTCCAACAACCACCTTCGACGACAAACTTTGGTGAAAATCATCTTCAATGATCAACTTTGACAATCACCACCGCGACCAACTCCGACGACCAACTTTGGGCTCCGAAAATCACCTTTGACGACAAACTCCGGCTATTAACTCTAATACCACATTCATGTGACCGATTTTAAGCTCCAATAACCACCTCCAACTACAATTTTCAGCTAAAATCATCTTTGATAATCAACTTCGATAACCATTTGACTGTTATAAGAATGATGGCTGTTAAAATTTGTTGTAGGATGGTGATTATATAAATAATAGTATTTTGTCTACATTAATTGAATTCACATATTAATGAATGTTAATAATATTTGGAAAAGTATGTAACACATAATTAAAAAAAAAAAAAACCATAAAGTGGTGGATTTTTTCCTAGAACATTTTCTGACAAAAATAGTGAAAAATGAAGATTTGTTCTATGATGATCCTCTAAATTTGGAGGAATTGAAAGTGAGATTGTTGAAGAAATGGGGTGACATTTAATTGACTGCTAAGATGATGGATGAGATTTAATTAAAAAAAATTCATAACAAAGTAAAAATACAGAGCAATAATAGGAAGAAGAAAAAGAAGAAGATGATGGTGAAATTAAATTAGGAATCAAAAGTTTTGATTTCTCTCTGGTTTCCCATTTTATTTAATTATATTATTGCAAAAAATGTAGTAGGTTAATTATTGTTCATTATCCAAAATAGAGAAAGAAAGAAAAACTTTAAAAATTAAAAGAACAAAAATTACAATTCATATTTTATTAAACACAAATATCGATAGAATTATTGAATAAAAAAAATTTCAAAACAAAAATAGTTATTATAAAAGCAAATTATTTAGAGTTCAAAACCCTGATATTCCATATATATGAACTCAACTCTACATCCCAAATATGGACATATGAACTCAAACCAAATAATTCTACACCCTCAAACATAGATATATGAATTCTACAAACATATGAACACCAGATATTGTATCTCAACTTAGTGTCCCAAGTATTCTGATTGAGGTCTATTAACGATAGCCATCTATTATTGTACAATCTTTTTGGGTAGTTCGAAATGAGATGGAGTGCAATAATGTATAAGTTTTTTTTTCATAACAATTATTATGATTTCATTGTCTTCCATGAAAAACAATTATGGGAAGTTTAACCATGATTTCAAATTAATAAAAAAAAAGAAAAAAAATTGTGTAAGTTAATTATTTTGCTAATGTATGATAGAATTAAGTGTCATAGTGTGGTTGATGAGCACTTAAAAAGTGTCTTTAATTTAGCATTGCATAAATTGAGTTATTTAATGTCATTATGCTACGTGATTTTTAAAAAACCAAGATAAAGATTATTATTTAGAACATTGAAGTGAAAAATGGGGAAAAGAGTCTTAGATTGACTCGACGGCCATGGCGGTAGCAATTAAGACCCACTCATTTTTGTTTTTGGTCATAAAATTGTATTAATCTAGACGCACAAAGTAAAGATGAGTAGGTAATAATTGTTCGTGGAGTTAAAAAGTGTATAGTTTTTGTCATAAAAAATTTATTAATCTAGTCTTTCAATAAGTAGACGTTCTGATTTCTTTTTATTTATTTAGTATATGATCTGTCGAGTTAGTCATTAAAATTAGCGTCCAAAGTGATCGTCAGAGTTGGTCATGCAGAGATGTTCGTCGCCAGAATTGATCATCAAAGATAGTATTCATCAGAGTTGTCAAAGTTAGTTCATTGGTTGTACGAAGGTGGTAGTCAAATTTGGTTGATAGTAGGAATATTTGTTAAAACCAACCAAATCGAATCGAACAGAAAATTCGTTTTTTTTTTTTTTTAATTAAAGACTCAATTTGGTTGGATTCGATTTAAAATAATAAAAAAACTGAAAAACTTCGGTTTTGGTTTGATTTTAGATTAAAAGAAACTAAATTTAAACCGGACCGGACCGAACCATTATAATATATAGTTTGGGTCACTGAAAGTTTAGGTTTGCCCTCGCCGTCCTCCGATTTGCGTCTCCCGTTTCACAGTGACCGAGTCGCCACCTCACTCGTCTTTTTTCTCTTCTCCTCGACGTCTTCGTCTCCCTCCGGCCACCGTCGACCTCGTCGATTTCTCCTCAGTTCTGCGAGTAACGACTCACACCGTAAAGACTATTTTGTGAAATTGTTTTTACGATTTGCATATAAGTTAGAATATGCATTAACATTAATGATACAGGGTCAATATTATCAATCTTGGGACTGGAATGAAGAAACATAGTAGTTCTGTTCTTAGCTCTGGCAAACAAATCATGGAGGAAGAAAGTGAAGATTTTGAATCTTCTTCCTCAGACGATTCTCTTGACTCGGTATTTTTTATCAGTTAAATTTATGGCTGTGTTAAATTTTTAAAGGAATTCTTTTATTTGCAAGTTGATGTTCACTGTATTGTATAGGAAGAGGAGAATATAGAGCGTGAACTTGCAGATGTGACTTTTGAAGAGTTACAGAGAGCACGGTCTGATGGATCACATTCGATGTTCCAAAAGACCAAACAAGAGAAGAAAGGTGGGCGAGCAAACAAGAACAGGTAGCTTGTGGGTACTATTTTTGCTTTCTTAATTTATCTTTTACAACTTGCAAGTTAATGGAGTAAATGATTTTAATTTCTTTGTGAAGGCCAATGGAGGTTAGCAGTAGGAAACCAGTTAGTAGGTTTAGGGAGGTCATTCAGGCTCCTAAAAATGTGAGTTGGTTATTCATTTTTTATTTGTTTATTATCCAAATTTATGGCATTTGCATTGTTTGTATGGAGCTATGTTTACTGAACGATAATGAAAGTCACATCTCACTTTAATGGAGTTCTAGTGCAAGCTAAGAAATAGTTCTCTCTCTCTCTGCACTAACTGGAGCTTGTTTCATTGGTTATTTTTTGGTTTTCAGATGGTACGTGATCCCCGTTTTGAATCTTTATCTGGTACTCTTGATGTTGATGGGTGAGTTTTTCTTGATATGAGGTTTAACTCTCTGACATGTTGAAAGGAATGCTGTCATCCAACATAAAAAAATTTGTTTTAGATTTTTATTCACGCTATTTACTTCATAATTATCTTTCTTCAAATTGTAATGGTATGTTTGTATGCTTCTTTGAATCTTACAGATTTAAGAAGAGATATAGTTTCATATACGAGAATAAGCTTCCAGCTGAGAAAGAGGTCTATACTTTTCCTTTTCCTTGATATATCCCCCTATTAATATCATTTTTCATTTTTAGATTCTAAACCTAAATTCGACTGACCTAGATGCATTTTTTGTATTGAAACATTTACTGGTTCAACAGGAACTGAAAAAGCAGTTGAGGAAAACCAATGATCCAAATGTTGTTGAAGAACTAAAAAATCAATTATCTTGGATTGTAAGTATAGTTCTTTTGATTCATATCAACGAGTCTCATATTCTTTGTTTATTTATGTAATGCCATAGAAAGAGATGTTTTATGGTCTTTAATGCTAAAAATGGAAGAAAAATTAGAATGAAGTTTGTACTTGGTGATAGTTATTATGGAAAAGAAAGGCTCTAGCTTATTTTATAGGTTAAAGACAAAAACTTCTTACTTCATCATTACCAAGTTTCATTTGATCATAATCTGATTATTTTGTGTACACTGGTTCGCTGTATATAGATTTTAGACTGTTTCATGTATTTTCAGGACAAGCAATTCAAATCCGACTCCACAAAGCGTGTCGATGCTGCAATTCTGGCCAAACATAAGAAGAAAGAGAGAGAGGCAGCCAAACATGGGAAAAAGCCCTTCTATCTTAAGAAATGTAAAACTTTTTTCACTCTCTTTTTGAATGAGTCTTTTCCTCAGAGGTGTGCCCTTAAAATCTATAACATTACGGTCTTCTGCTTGAAACTTTTAAACCTCGGGTGACCTATGGTTAACTCTTAAAATCTAAAACATTCCAAATATGATATGTTTGTTTTTCCTAATGTCTATGTGGTATCCATGTCCTGAATTTATGTACAGGTCATGTCCTAGTTGTGCTTTGGTATCTGCAGTGTGGGTGGGTTTGTAGAAAATCATTAGTTTGGTAGTTCTTATGATTCAACTTTACCTTCTATTGTTGGCCTCTGTTTTTGTTGCTTTTTCAGTTACCTAGGGTTCTATTTAATAGGATCCTTGGTTGTCATTGACCGTGCTAATCACGATGTTTTATTAAAAGAGTCATATTTGGTTCCTTGTTAGATTTTATGTTTCTCTTTGAGTTTTGGCCTAGGAAGGGGAAGGAGGGTCCGAGTGATGTAAATATGCAAGGGTTGAGGGGTGTACGAGGGGGAACTCGTGAGCTGTGATTTTGTGGTTACCATTGGATTTGGGTAATTATACTTTTTAAATTGTGTGTCAGAGGGCTTCTTAAGGCCATTTCAGAGAGGAGAGGGTATCTTTTTGGTATTCCCTGCGTTGTAGCTCTTGTCGAGCATTGTGGAGAGGCAGGAGCTGTCAAAACTCCCTTGGCATTGCCAAAATAATGAATACATAATTCAAGCTCCATCAAAGTACCCTCCAGGTCTTATTTTATCGTATTGGAGCTTCTTTTTGTAGCTTGACTCTTCTATTGTCTTTATTTTTGTTTGGTCTTGGATTCTTTCATTTTTCACTATGAAAGTTCAATTATTCATAGAAAAAACAACGATTTCTTCGAAGAATTAATCTGATCAATGGGGAATCACATTATATTTGAAAAACTATGATTGCTTTTATCTTTAGCGCTTTAAGATGCTTCACTTGGTGGTTTTGCCTTTGTAATAGCCGGTGACATTGTCTTGTTTTTTCCAGCTGAAATTCGAAAGCAAAGGCTTATCGAAAAATACACCAGTCTCAAGGTATGAATCTGTCATATCTCAACATACTTCTGTTTCAACATGGTCAATTTAATGGTATTTATGCTTCTGAATTGGCAATTAACCATTCTGGAGTTTGAACAGTCCACTGGGAAGCTTGATGCTTATGTGGAAAGGAGGAGGAGGAAAAATGCTGCAAAGGATCGTAGATACATACCACATCAAAGGTCTAGTAAGCTTGATGAGCAAGATTGAAGTTAACAGGTCTTATCATGCTTGCTTTAAGGAGATTCATGTTCCATATATTTTAAATTTAGCCTGACTCAAGATTTTACTTTCCATTTCTTGGGTTATTGTGTTTGATATGTAAATCTGATGTTAGATTCCAAATATTTGAAATAACTTATTTGTCTTAGTTTCGCCGCATTTTTTTTTAAAGAAATAATGTGCATATTATCATATTATCAAAGTATGAACTTTTTCTTTTAAATAATCATCTCCATAGGAAGGAAAATCTTACCCAATACTGATTTTGTAGATGAATTGAACTTTTTTTTTAGGCCCTGATGAATTGAACTTGTTCCATTACTTATCTTGAAGTATATTACTTGTATAATAAGATCTTACTAGAACAGGATTTGTTCTATAGGTTGTACACTATGAAACACAAATACTTCATATGAGACAAAGAATCCGTATTAGACATGTAACGGATATCGATACTGTTATATACTTTTCAGATACGTATCTAACATGTGATTTGACGTATCTATTTTTATGTTTACCCTTTTCAAAGAAAAAAAGATAAGAAACTGATCTAATCTTTCTCAACTAAAAATAGATATCCTATTTAAAATGTTCACTACACGGGTGCAAAACTAAAAGGAAAAAGAAAAAGAAAATAAAAGATCAAATCCTAGAATATCTTCACATTTGAGTCTCCACAAAGTTTTCTAAAATATAATCAACTTAAATATCTTTAATAATTCGACGAAGAAGTTCTTTGTTTATCTTTATATTTCTCCCTCTAATCTTCTTCTTCTTCTCCAATCAATATGATTCACTTTTTTATTGCATTTTATTGACTATTTTACTTCAACATTTTAGATGTTTGTTGTATTGTATTTCAATGTTTGAATTGTATTTTGTACTTTTTTTTCATTAACTTGTATCTTAAATTTATCTATATTATGAATTTTTATTAAAGAAAAGAAAAAATGTTTTCAACGTATCAGTATTTTAATTTTTTAGAAATTGGTGTATTGTCGTATCCAATCATATATGTATCTCGTATATGTATTCGTATCTATGTTTCATAGATTGTACAACTGTGTTGCTTATACGATCATTGCTGGAAAAGGTAAAAGTTGAAACACCTGCTTTTGTTTGTTAAATTGTTAGAATTGAGTCTGGCAGAAAATGGGGAAATTGCTGAAGCTAAGACGACCATTTTTTTTTCTTGGTGAAATTATCTTTTACTCTAAGGATTGTAAACACATCAAATGTTCGAAATCTCTCTCCTCTCTCTTCTCTCCTTCACTCTGGTTTGAGCACCACAACTCAAAATTTTGGAAAAAAAAAACAT
This sequence comes from Benincasa hispida, assembly GCF_009727055.1. NCBI lineage: Eukaryota > Viridiplantae > Streptophyta > Magnoliopsida > Cucurbitales > Cucurbitaceae > Benincasa > Benincasa hispida. Next base: position 4,711,823 of record NC_052354.1, read on the forward strand.
TGTGTAATTGAAATAGATGGCTAAAATAATGACTTTTCGATTCAATGGTCAAACAAACTGTCTTCCAACACGTAGGTTCAAAAAAGTATACGGAAAAAAATCATCCAAATTGATCAATCAACTCAAAGCTATGACCTCTCAATCTAACACTAAAAAGTTAAAGTTGGTATACAAATTTAAATTACAAATTTTATTTCAAGTACATTGGATTTCTCCCATTGAATACAAATCGTGCATGTAAAAAATTGTATTGCGTGATAACGTGTGTTTAGTGTGTTAAGGACTGAGTGTGAAACAAAGAATGATTTAAGTAAAATAATCTTGTAAAGAAGACAAATATAAAGTTTATAAATAAAGGATGTGTTTGGGATTTATAGTTGGAGTAATGATTTAAAAAAAAGAGATTTGGGTACAATTTATGTTTGGTTCCGTAGCAATCAAATTTATATAAATGCTTAATAAAAGTTAATGATAGAGTAAAATATATGTTTCTTGAATATGTAACAATATAATTGAATTAGGCATCCATTGTTATTTCTATAAGATAGAATGTTGAACAATACTTTGGCTAAATCGATTCACCAGTTAGTATATGAGCTCTTTTGTTTTGTTTTTCTATTTTAAAGACATTACCAAGTTTGGTTATTTATTTCTTTGTATTTAGTTTTTTCTGTAGAAACATTACCAACTTTATTGTTCATATAAAAGTTCTTATTATGTTTGTACCTATTTCAAAATTGGAGCAGTTTATTTTGGGAAACATATGTATAATGATATGTATCAAATAAATAATTTTTCATTATTATAGGTATTTCTTTGACATTTAACAAAACTGTCATGAGATGTATTTATTTGACAATGTAATACTATCATCAACCGAACTTTTATGATGATATATTGGTTTAGTATGAACTGTGAATTAAATAATGTATCAGGATTAAGATATCCTTGACATAAAAAACATGACGCTGTTAAAGGTTTTTATGACAATGGCACAATGTCAATGTAAAAGTTCTGTTCATGGTTATTTTTAGTGGTTAATATCTATGTTGGGGGGGTAGAATAGTCAAATTCTTGAGTCATTTATTGACAATGATTAATTATCATAAAAAATTTGATAGTGACAATCTATTAATGTTAGCCGACAAAGTCATAAAATATTCAATAATGACCATTTTTTTTTAAGTGTCATCAATGTTCTTTTCTTGAGGGTTGATTTAAAAAAATTAAAGTCCCATTTCGCAACGATTTTGTTTTTGAAAATTAAACTTATAAATACTATTTATACCTTTAAATTTATTCATTTGTTATCTACTTTTATCGATGGTTTAAAAAATCAAACTAAAATTTGAAAACTAAAAAAGGTAGCTTTTAAAAACTTAATTTTGTTTTTAGGATTTGGTTAAGAATTCAACAATTGTAAATTTGTACTTAAGAAAGATGGTAAGAAATGGGAAGAAAATAGACTTAATTTTAAAAAACAAAAACAAACCAAAGGGTTACAAAATAAGATCTAAGAAATTCGGTTATGACTATTTCTAAGGGTTATGGAACTCCACATTTACAGTAATGATATTACATATAGTTAAGTAATGTTATTCCGAACATAATTTAACTGATTTAAGCATATGTATTCAATCGACAAGTCAAATGTTCGAATCTCCATGATAAACTAAAAAAACACTATAATGTTGAATGATTAGGAGCTTTAGATTTGGATAGAAATAATTCCAATTTCTAATTTTAAATATCACCACCCATAATCACCGATTCTTCAAGGTAGTATGACTATTAGTGGATCAAAAGAAAGTGTCTTCGTCCAATGAACAAAACCCAATCAATTAGATTGTTTTTATTGTTTAGGATAACACAACTCATCTCCAACATTTGTAATATATGGTTTAGCTTTGGTCAAAGTGTTTCTACATTTTATCGTTGTAAAATTTTACGTGGAATAATTTGGAAGTTTTCCCAAATTTGAAAAATTTTGAGTTGCTTGGAAGGCTTTTATATTAAGATATTTGTAATTATGTCACTTTTGCAAATATGTCACAAAATCAATAATCAATATGGCAGTTGCTTGAATTTTTAAATCAACTAGTGTTAGTGATAAACTCTTATAAACCTTTATGGTTTATAAATAATTTATTTATTTATGTTTATCACTAATAGACCATTCTACGTTTATCATGGATTGATGTCTTTTATTATCAACTATTTATATATCTATTATTTGATGAATAATTTTTATGTGTACTATCAATAAACTATTAATGTCCATTAATGATTTTTTAAAAAAATGTTTAATAGAACTATTTTATTTCCATCAGAAACCATTTTTACATGTTTGGTAGACTATTTTTATGTCTATTACTAATAGAAAATATAAACTGACGGTTACAATTTTGTAGATTTAAAATTGCTACTTCATTTGATAGATCTGAAAACAATTATTTTTCTTTTGCTTAAAGTCTTGTGGTTGCAATCTTTACATATTGAAAATTTTAAACTTTTGCTTTCAATTCTTTTCCTTATTTCATGAGGAAAATTGTAATATCGATTCCAATCATTATCTAACAAGTGCACCTTCAAAAAGGGTATAGTATTAACTTCGAGAAGCAACCAACGTGTGATGATTAACACTAAAGTTTTACCGAATTTGCTTTTAAGATACCGATTCTTTGAAATTTTGTTTTACATTTATCATATCCAAAAAAGAATTTTCTTTTTCTAATGGAGATGTTAAGGTTGTATCAAAATCTTCAACATTTGTTATTGATTCAAGACATGTTGGTTTCCTTGACTTCTTCTGTTTAGTCACAAAGGCCATTCTACAACCCATCAAAAGGGCAATCATGTATTCCACTCTAGAGCTTGTCAGTTTTTCTAGGTTAACTTTTTATTATAAATCATATAGTTTCTCCAAAAATCATGAAGCACATTGATGAGATTCTTTTTAAAGTTATGACAAGAAAAAAGAAAAAACTATCTTTCAAAGAAAACAACAACAATAGTAACCCGTCAAGTTTATCCTCTTTAAAGTTTTATCACCGATCTAATATAGCTTGTTGATACATACAAGTTCATTATATTGTTTAGCATTTAAAGGATTGATGTGCTACGATCTAATTATCTTAGTGTATGTTTCTGAGTAATTTTAAAATAACTTTTGTCGTGTTTAAAATCACTTTGAAACACACTTTTAATTGTTTATTTTCTTTTATACTTTCAAATATATTTTTTATACTATTAAAATTGATTTTAAATAATTAATACTTTCAAAATGATTCTAATAATTTTATATTAACATGCCATTAATATATCCTATCGAACCATCATACACGTTTAATAGAAATCAGAGGTGTTCATGGATTGGGTTGAAAGACTTTTTAAACTCAACTCAATTGTTCCGGTTGTAGATTTTTTCAACCCAAATAGCCCTTGTTAAAAAATGAACCCAACCCAACCCAATCAATGTGGGTTAGGTTGGTTCGGGTTAATCGGGTCATTTATTTAAAATTTTGTTGTAAAAAGAAACAAAGCGTAAATATGTAAAAATCCAATTTAATTATTTTCATATATTTAATTAAGATTAACAACTCAATTTCAATTTATATAGTGAAAATTTTCTTTCTAAAGTACAAAGAAACTACTTTTAAGAGTTTTTGAAAAATGAATTATTCAAAAAATATTGAAATTAAATAAAATTAAAATCAAAATATGTATAAATAATTGTGTTATAAGCAATAAAAAAATATATTTTAAAGTTAATAATAAATTCAGGTTGATTCGGATTAGTTTGGGTTATATTAGGTGAACCCATGAATCAACCCAACCCATAAAATGTTCATTTATTTGAACCCAACCCAATCCAAATGAATTGATAACCCAACCCAAACCGCATGGGTTGCGGTTAGATTGATCGGATCATCGAATTTTTTGAACGTCCTTAATAGAAATAAACACTAAAAAACATCCTTAAATAATCATAATAATTGTCTTCTTGTCTTGTTAGTATATTAATATTTTCAAAAAGGAAAAAGTTGATGGTCACGTCCACGTGTCATTTCCATGATAATAGTTAACATAAATTTCCAACCACAAGAGTGTATGCCACATTCACCCTCTTTCTTATGGTGAAGTGAAATAAAGGCATGATATGGAAATTCCAAATATGCCCTTATAGATAATGCATATCTCACACATTTATGCACATACATGTTCATCCTTTAAAATGTTATCCATAATTTGTTCACATTTGGTTGAGTCACGATTCTTCCTTAATCTCTTCTAGGAAAAGATGATCTTTTAGAATCTTATTGTCGTTAAATTTTCTTTATTTTTATGCATAGAAATCTCTTGTAGAATCACCAAGACATATAGTCATTTGTAATAATTTTAGTACTAAATTGGAAATAGATTGTTCGAAATTGTGTTTGGTTTAACTTTGTAATAGATATTCAAAATAAGTATAATTCAATTGACATAAAATTTGTATTATCGACCTCAAAGTTTAAGTTTGATTCTTGTAAGTAATAAAGAATAATAAAAATAACACTATTAAAAAAACTTTAGTGTGTTTGAAAAAAAAAACACTTTTGAAATAATTAGATAGGTTAGTCCTGGTGGACCTACATGAAAATACCATATTTTCTAACAAAAATATAAATATTGAGACATTTGTATATATGGCAATCTAACACAAAATTTTGTAGTTTTAGCATAATCTAAAACTATTTATAAATATATGACAAAATTTCAATGTGTGTTTTTAATTATCTATTGTGGAGAAATTATTTTAAATGATAAAATTGTTGAAAATATTTACAAAATATAACAAAATTTTAGAATTATCAATGATAGACACTGATGAACTTCTATCAATGTCTATCAATGTCACTGATAGACATGGATAGTCAGTGTCTATCATAGTCAGTGTCTATCAGCATCTATTATTGATAGTTATAAATTTTGCTATATTTTGTAAATATTTTGGTTCATTTTTCTATATTTAAAAAAAAATCCTTTAAGAATTATAGTTTTAAATATTTTGGGTTTTAGCTAAAAGAACAATCTCAAATCAACATACAAGCAAAATTAAAACAGGAAGAAAGCTAGCTCTTTAGGTGTTGTAAGTATCCCTGTAAACGAATAAAAAAACTGACCAATGATACCCCTTTAAAACTAACGAAAAACTTCCAATAATGCATTTTTTAAAAAATTACCGAATAATTGTAAGAGAAAAAAAACTTTTTGAGTATGTTTTTCTATAGAGAACATTGGTTCATATTCATCAAACTTGAACATCCTTCACAATGATTGATAAATGAATATCATAACTCAATTGTTTTCACTACATACTTTCAATTATCTGTTGTGGATTTTTCTTTTAAATAATTTTTGGGTGTCACATGTCTTATATTTAGGGTCCATGCCACAACTGTTGTGGATTATATGTCTGGCCAATTGGAGCGGTTCATGGCTCTGTCTAGAGCTTATTGGGCCTATACTAAGCTCTATGATGAACACTAAATTTTCATGCTCCTACTAATGAAGAAAAAGATGATGGAGCTTCCAAAGAAGATTAAAGGAGTTCTTAGTTTCCTTTTTCCCTTTTTTTATTTTTATTTTTATTCTTGCATAGTTTTGTTTGTCTTTTCGTAAATAGGTTAATTTAGTCTTTATTTTGTGTTAGAGCACCAAAACAAACCAAAATTATCTTGTTAATCATGTCAGTTTGAGCATGCTAGTCATTTGTTATGTAAGGTTGTACTTGATGATGATAATTAGAGTTTATCTCTTACTATCATGCTTTTCTATCAAACCCTAAAGAGCATAAAACTAAGAGTATTGTCTGAATTTGAGTGCAAAACCTCCTTAGGCTAGCCTTCCACATGTTCACATAACTTAATACACTAGGAATTCCTATCCCTTCGTTGAGCAATCTAGCCAAAGTGACAACCTATTGTTTTTTGTACTATTTATCCTTTTAGTCAATGAAGATATTGTCTCTCTCAAGTTTGCAAGGAGCACTTTTATGTTTTATTCTATCACAAGTAAAAATGTGCATTTAGTTATATATAAGAATTTATGTACGTGTGTTAGGCCTTATTAAGTAAGGAATAAAAAGTTAGGATGACACTTTTTGTTTTTGAGTTAACCAAAGTATAGCCAGGGGCAAGTAGGTAACATGTGCTTTCTTTTGTAGCAAATCGGTTAATGAAGGAAGTGAATGTTTTCCTTAAATATGACCCATGCTCGTAGTTAAATATCTTTCATGAGACCCATGTGGACAAACGGAGATGGTGAGGGTGACACTAGCGATCTTTTCTAGACAAGAATAAGAAAAGAAAAGAATAAAAACTTTTAAAATGGAAGCCTAGCAAAAGCACAAGTTTGACAGAGGAAGTATTTCCACTTAGGTATGAAGCTTGGTAAAACCGGAGAGTCATTAGGGACTACACTAGGTTTTATGTCTAGCAGCTAGATCAGTGTAGTATATTGGCTAATTAGTCGAGGGACGTTGAGTCTAAAGTTAGTAAAACTCTTGTGAGAGCCCTATTGGAAGTTTGAACAAGTAATGCATTAAGGTTTGAGACCTCTCCTGAAAGTTACATACTTTGCATTTACTCTTGACCAAACATGTTTATTTACTTCCACTATCTGTTATACAGTTTTGTTTGCTTGAGGACAAGCAAAGGTTCAAGTTTGGGGATGTGATAAATGTCAAAAAGTTCATGATTTCATTATATATTTTGTTACTTTTTCTTTAGTAAAGAAAGACTTCATATGATATTTTTAACCCTAAAATGGGCCTAAAATGAGTAAAATGAGAAAACATGTGTCTTTAAATTGTCATAAGTTATTTTTAACTGTTTTGAACCAATTTCATAAGCTTCACAGGGGTTTTGACTATTTTTGCATAAACGAGCAGTAATGCTCTTGCATCAAAACTCTAATTTTGATCAGATCGACCTCGATCATTCAAACTTGTGAGTTTCTCAGTCTACAGTAGTTTTTCAACTCCAAAACTACTTAGGGGATTTTAAAAACATGGATTTCGGTCATTCTTCATCTACCTTGGCCTATATAAAAGATTGGAAGCTTCATGGTTCCATAATATCCATTCTTAAGAAGAGATCTCACAAGTTACATCTAGAAATTCTTCAGGAACGAGCGTTCTTCTAAAAGGGAATAGTCTTTAAGTCTTCCCTACCCATGAGAGCATGTGTAGAGTGAGGATTCACTATTGAAAGAGGTTAATTAAATCTGTCCTAGAGTGCCTTTGAGAGTGAGGTTTTGACTCAAGGAGTTTATGTTACTATTTTTCCCGCACTTATCCATTCATTTCTTTTTGCTTTTAAATTTCTTTACGTTTTGCTCTTTAAATTAAGCATTTGTAATCCATACTTTTGAATTAATGAAGTTTATTCATTATTCTCTAGTCATGGGCTAATTTTCTAAGGGATTCGGTCATGTAGATACCTCAAGATAATATGGCTTGAGTTAATGCTATTGCAACACTTCACTTTATCATTTGTATTTCCTTTATTGCGTGAAGTGTGATTTTGTTAAGTTAAATCAACCATTTAATTTAACATGTTAGTTAAATCTTAATGCTTTAAGATAAAAATGAATTTTACAAAGGAATATGAGAAAATTGTACATAAGGCCTCTTTCTAGGGGCCTACATGAAAATTAGCCATGAGTTTTAAAACGAAAAATTTTGGCCTTATGCTTACGTCAGTGCCATATGGAATTACCACTTTGACCCCATGTGTATGCTTCTTCAAATTGAAACTCTCTTTTTTTTCTTTTTTTCTTTTTGAAATCTAATCTACAAATTTTTTTAAAAAGAAAAAAATTCTGGTAGTTCTTTTTCTTCAATCTACAACTTCTTCTTCTTCAATCGATTCTTTCTATTCTTCTTCGACTCAATCTATAATATTTTATTTTATTTATTTATATTATTTATTTTATTTTATTTTATTTCCCCTCTCTCTTCTTCTTCTCACGCACGCCTGAAACCCCCACGAGATCCTTGCTCCGTGCGTCGCCCAGCCCTTGTCGCCGTCGTGGTTGCCGTTGGATTTGTTGGATTTAGGTAAGTTGGTGTTTCTTTTCTCGAATTAGATCTACTGGCCATAATATTATGCTTCAATATTGTAATTCGCCTTTGTTTGGATTTTGAAATCGAGTTTTAGAAAAGCTTGGAAGTCAAAGGGGCACCGTCGAGGAAAGTTGGAAGTGATTTCGTCTTTGGGTAAGCTTTTGGGAATTTAAATTTTGGTTATCATTGCAATTTGTGGTGAATTGAGTATTTTGGATTTGGGTCTAAGGATTTAAATTTAGTTGTTTGGGCTGGAATTGAATGGTTGTATTCTTGTGATAGGACCGTTACCTTGAGTTGCTGTATTATTTTTGTTGCCAGATTAGATGTGAATCTTGATATCGAGGTAAGTAATCTTATTACTGGAACTGTCCACGTGTCAGACAATATAGTTATGATCTATTTTGTTGTTGACTGGATGTTCATATATACCTTATCTATTATGAGGATTTAAAAGACTAGATGCACATAGAGATATTTGAATGCTAGCATAATTTTATATATTATTATTCTATGAGATTCTATTTGATCTAAGGATGATGATATATATGTTTATGTTATAGAGTCATGTTATGATACCTTTGATGTTGTAAGAGTAATAGCATCCTCACTGTTAGTTAAATACCCACTAGAGATTGTGTTTCATTCGGGATTCACTAGAGGTGGTGATTTCCTTCAGGATCCACCAGAGGTTGTGTTTCCTTTGGGATTCACTAAAGATGGTACTTTCCTTCGAGATTCACCAAAGGTTGTGTTTTCTTTGAGATTCATTAGAGGTGGTACTTTCCTTTAGGATTCACAAGAGGTTGTGTTTCCTTCGGGATTCACTAGAGGTGGTGTTTCCTTTGGGGTTCACCAGAGGTTGTGGGTCCTACGGGACTTACTAGAGGTAGTGGGTATACTTAACTACAGTAGGATGAAATTCAAATATTCATGTATATATGTGTTCCATGAGGACTAAGAGCGTGTTTACGTCCCACCAAAGGTAGGCATCTAGAGGACATAGATGCTTAGCCTGATCCCAGTGGTGTTACTTACTGAGTATTTTATACTCACACTTTCTCATGTTTATGTGTCAGGTAAGGGCAGGGACGCGCCGGCGAATGACAAGAGGAATCTATGAACAAGCCACTGGGGACTAGTTTTATACTTCCGCTCATGATATTCATATTTGTTTTCATGTTTTTCAACTTTCAGTTTTGATGTTTGAGACTTACTATTAAGATTTATTTTCAGGCGTATTTATTATCATTTATGATTTATGGTAACCTATCAGTTGATTTTAATATTTGAATTTAATGGAGGTCTTTTAAATTTACCTTATTTATTTAGCATTTATTTCACTATAAAATGGCGCCGTTTTAAGTTCCATGCATGCATATGTTTAGTAACGGCCTAGCTTAAGTCCTAGGGGGTCGGATCGTTACATACTTTTCGGGAGGTGGAGTCCTTAGAGGTTACGAACATGAACATGAGCTTGTCATTGGATTCAAAGGTTTAAGGATTGCTTATTCCAACTCCATTTTCTCATCTATTTTTCTTCTTAATTCACTATTATGTTGTGTGTTTACCATCACACATACACCATCGCACTCTCCTCATATTTATTCGCTTTTTAGTTTATGATCTATACAATAACAATCATTTGACCATTATTTGATAAACACAACCTTGCATTTATAAATAGAAAGTCATTAATTGAATTTATTTTTCATTTAATTAATATCCCATGTTCAACCTTGGTCCTCATCGAGATTACCTCCTAATCGATTTATACTTGGGCTGTTTAGGAGAAAATTTGTGTGACTTTCACAGATTATTGCAGAACACATTTGAGCACGCAACATCCAAACAAAAATCCCAAGGAATATGGGACTATAAGAGCCTAGACATAGGTTGTCATGTAACATTAGATATAAGTTAAACCATAGGACTTAGAAATTGCATGAATCAATTTAAGTGTCAGTTAGCCATAGAAATATAGGACTAGCTGCTAGGGCTCCTAAAGGAACTTGTGAAACAAGACTGAATAAGAGTAGTTTTCTGTCCATAATCAGGTCAATGTTGACTTGATGTGGCTGCATAAGCTCAAGGTTTAACATTTGTAGGTTGAAGCTTAACTATAAGTCCTTGTTTTCATCTACTGTTTACTTTAATATGCAATATACAACCAAAAATCTCACTTAATTATTTCCATCGGTTACCTTCGATTTTGCATTGTGAATATTGTTTTAGAAAAAGTTGAATTGCAACTAGTCTCTTGGAATAAAATATTTGGAATACTATCAAGTTCTTTAAGACAGTGTATGTTTGCACTAGACCACTTTACATTATATATCTTAACACTCATACACTTTTGGTTGATCAGAAAGGGAGCTCTTTAGAAATGACCAATGGTCTCTCTTTAAACATGATGAAAAATTGCAAACACGACTCCTTAAAATATGACCGAACAATGATGAGAAAAGTAAACTTAAACTTGAATATCTACCAAAGTGAAATTGACAAATCATTATCATAGTTCGATTTTTTCACCATGTGCTTTTAATTATCTGTTGAAGACTTTCTTGTTTATTTTTTGGTGTTACAAGTTTTATATTTAGGGATTATGATTTTAGATATTTGGAGTTTTGTTTCTATAACAATCTTCGATCAATATACATGAAAATAAAAACGACAAAGAAGTTCTTTAGAAATGGTCAACGGTACTCCTTTAAAACTTATGAAAAACTACCAATGTTGCATTTTTAAAAACTGACTGAACAATGGCTAGAGCAAAAAATATTTTGGAATGTACTTTTCACAAAGAACATGGGTTCATATTCATTAAACTTGGCCAATTCCATAGCTAAATTGACAAATCATTACAGTGACTCATTTTTTTCATTACTTGTTTTCAATTATCTATCGTGGGATTTCTTGCTTAATTTCGGCTCTTATACTTAGGTATTATAGGTCTAAATATTTAGAGTTTTGTCTTTATAAGAACAATATTAGATCATTATACACGCAAATTAAGATGGAAAAGAAGCTATTTAGGAATGGAAAATTGTACCCTTAAAAACTAATGAAAGAACTGTCAATGTTACCCTTTAAAAACAACCAACCAATGGGCATAATGAAAAATCTCTGCAATATTTTCTTTTTGAAATTGACAAATGATAAATCATAATTCAGTTTTTTTCACCTTGTGCTTTAACTTAGGTCAACCTAAATTAAAACAACCTCATATCAATATATAACTAAATTAAATGAGCTCCTCTTTTGTTAGGGATTATTGTTTTAAATATTTGAAATTTTGCCTCTAGAACAACCTCACATCAATATATACCTAAATTAAAATGAGAAAGGAACTCTTTTAGTCTTCTTTATACGAATTAAAATACAATTCAATAAAATATTAGATTTAATAGGCAGAATGACAAAAGAATAACTTTAAAAAGAGGGAAGAAAAACTTAAGAGCGAGGGGAACAATTAAAAGCAAAAGATTAGAGAAAGAAGAAAAAAAACTCACTTGAAAATCATATCTCAAATAGTTGGTCCGGAATCACTTTAAGTGAATTTTGGATGCTCATCATCACAATTTTGGAGAAAAAACAATTTTAAGTGTGTCAAGATTTTTATCCTTCAAAAATTACTTTCAACCATACCTTAAAAAGTTTAACTAAAACTTATATTGGACGTGCAAAGAAAAGTGTGACTTATACATATATATGCTTCTTGGAAGAATATTAATTCTTGAGATTCTTGCTTTATTACATCTAAATCTAATTTTATGGTTGAAAAATTAATTTAAATATTTATAGGCTTCTTAAAAGATTCTTAATGCTTGAGATTCTTTACTTGTTTTATATTTTTAACAATATTATATCATTAAGATTCTTACATCTAAATCACATAATTTTAGTTCGATTTTTAATTTAAATACTATACGATTTAACTAAAGTTTTAGCAAACTTTTAAAAATAGTACCTAAATATTATTTTTAAAAAAATAGATCTATATTTTGAAAATCCTTTTACATATTTTCGTTAAGATTTCGATAAATAAACCAAAAAAAAAAATGTTAGTAATCTGATTTTGGAAACAAAAAGACAAGTCAAACCATATATTTCATGGTCCATTAAAACCATATAAAAAATTGGAGAAAATAAATTAAGTTTCACTCAAAGTTAACATTATCATATACAATATCTTGACTATTGAATAACTCTACCTAAGCTCATATGTTTTTTTATTAATAAGTTTCAATGTCATTTCTCCTTTTAAATCCGATCAATTTCAAATGAAAATCTTTTTTTTTTTCAAAGAAAAAAAGATAAAAATGGTAATACTTCTTATTCAAATAAATCCGATCGATTAAGAAAATTGACGCCTTAAATTATGATGGAAATAAATGTTAAATTAATGAAATGAAATCAAATAAAAATCATCTTTATTAGAAACTCTTAAATTTAAAGATAAAAGAGTTTTATTTTTTATTTATTTTTTAATTCCCTTTCAATATTTAAATAGCTTGTAAAAATATTAGATTGAATTAAAATTTTACAATTACAACAAATAATCGAGTTTAAGGTGTAAAGTTTAAGTATTTGATGGAATTGAAAGTTTGTATAAAAATTGATTCACATTGCCCAATTAGAAGTACGTAAGAGCAAATTAAAGTTCTAAATATATCATCAACGTTGACAGAATAAGATATAAATTAATACAAAAATTTGAGTGTTATTATTATTATTATTATTATTATTATTATTATTATTATTATTATTATTATTATTATTAATGGATAAGTGGTTATTAAATGTTGAGTTCACATATTATTTATGAGTTAAATGACCTGTTTTAGGTTTTTTCAACTTTTAAAAATTTTCTAATAGATTTTTTCAAACTTTTCAATTTTTGTCTAATAGATTCTATATCAACCCTTGAAACATTCAACAATTTTTTTAATTATCAAATTTTGTTTGATATAAAATTGTATTTGTTATCTAATTGACCAAATCATTTATCTTTGTATCTAATAAATTCATGAATTTTAAAAAATATCGAATAGATCACATACCTATTATATACAAAATTAAAACTTCAAAGATTTAACTATAAATAAAATTAAAAATTTGAAAATTTATTAAATATTTTTAGGTGGCATGTTTGGCAAGTGGTAGATTTGTTAAGTTTGAGGAGTTGATGGAAAAAATTCTTAGCACTACGGGAGTATTTATTCACACTATAAAATTATTTTCATAGATAATAATAAACTGCACACTAATGTCAGTGGACCACACTTTATTTTGAACAAAATACTACACTTAGTAAATAATAAATGAATGTAGTATAAAAATATTTTGATAATATCATATATGGTACAAGAAATTTTTCGACAATTGTTCAATCGTGAAGTTCACACTGTAAGAAGTTAATATGACTTAAAATAGATATTCATTGGAAGATTTAAAACTAAAGTTGAGAAGGTTAGAATTATAATTTTAACTTAAATTATATTACGCGAAATAAAATTTAAGTACGTTGAAACTTTGAAGGGAGAATTATTATTATTATTATTATTGTTATTATTATTATTATTATTATTATTATTATTTGGAAGATATGATTACGAGTAATTTTGTGTCATTAAATGTCCACCAAATTCCGGAATCTCTCTCACTATTTCCATAAATGACGTTTTCTTTTGCAACTCTCCAACTCTAAATTCTTCTTTCTCTATTTCACTTTCACAAACTTCATCCATTTTTAATAATAGTTTGTAAAATATGCTTTCTTTTCTTTTGTGGTTGGTCAATTATTGGAATTTTCTTTTTTGAAAAAAAGAGAAAACCGTCTATTGAGTATAAAAGGATTTTTAAAGAAAAAAAAAAACCGAATTTTAATAATCATTTGACTTTTTACTAATATCTTTTAAGTTGATTATTAGTATCATATCCATTAAATTATATTCAGATGAGCAAGATTAGTTAAGTTGAAATTTTGAATGCTAACCTAATATTCACAATCTTATATTCTCAAGAAAGAAAAAAAAATAATAATAACTCTAACATTTAGGATTATTAAGGAAAAGATTTGATCAAGGAATGAATGATTCAATCTCCCTCGCCGCTAATCCGAAAGATGATTGACATATCGATTATTTAAGAAAGAAAGATGAAAAAGGGCTTTCTTATATAGTTCAACGGGGGAGAGGGCGCAATATACATACATATACCCCTAATTAGAAGTCAGAGATTCTAATCTTGTTAACAAAATACATGTAGGAGTAAGAATTCAAGCTTATAACTACATGTCTTTAACGCATGTTTTGAGCTATGTCCAAGTGTTAATATTACTTTAATTGACAACAATATGTGAGGTAGAGATTCACGTATTAACATTTTAAGTCGATATTGGATTATGAATTATGTTGAAATTAACTTTTTTCCACGAGTTAATCTCTCTTGTTATAAATATTCCAAGATGATTCATTATAAAAATATCACAAATAAAAACAAAAATAAAAATTTCTCTCTCTCACATCAAAATAAGAAAAAGGTGTATGCATGGTGAAAGAAAAATGAGGTGGTTGATATGGGAAGTTTTCTTCATCCTAAGCGGTCTTTCCTCTTCACCTTCTCCGGCACCGGAAGCTTTCGTCGGAGTTCAAGACGGCCATTTTCAGTTAAATGGTTCTCCATTTGTGTTCAATGGCTTTAACTCTTACTGGATGATGTCCGTCGCCGCTGACCCGAACCAACGCCACAAAGTCTCCAATGTCTTCCACGATGCCGCCTCTGCCGCCCTCACCGTCTGCCGGACGTGGGCCTTCGCCGACGGCGGCTCCCCTGCCCTCCAAATCTCCCCCGGCGTTTATGATGAGATAGTTTTTCAGGTTCTTATTCTTTTCTTCTTCTTTTTCCTCTTTTTTATTCTTCTCTTTCCTGGGTAAAGGTATAATTTCATAAGTTAAAATACGGTAATATTTAATGGAGCCAAGATACACTCATATTCGTTATTTTTAATCATAAACGAAAAGAATAATACTTCTTAAAGAAAAAAAAATTATCACGTAATAATTTATGATTGAACACTTAAGTGAGATGTACAAAAATAATAATGTAGCTAAGTATACACTCCAAGATTTTTTTTTTTTTAAAAGAAAGTAAAATTACAAGTTTAGACTCATTGTTTTTAAGTTTGTATTTATCAATCTAATACACCCTTAAACTTTTCTTTTTCAGATAAAATCTCTTATCTATTTTAAAATTTTAAATACTAACTAATTTATTTGATATAAATTTGAATTCTATATTTAATAAATTCTTAAATTTTAATTTTGTGTCATGTTGAATCATTGATTTTTAAAAAAGTATAAAATACTTAAAATTGAAAATTGGTAGAGGTTCAAAATTTCTTTGATACTATTTAAAGTTAAAAGAATTTATAAAGACAAATAGATAGAAACCTATAAAAATTTAGAGAGTTATTAAACATGTAAATCAATCAATGTCATGGGTAAATTTTTTATTATTGCTTGTAATACGTGTATATATAACTATTATTTTAAATATTTAGGATTAATTTTATTTTGGAAACTCTCAAACGTCTGAAAAGTACGCAACAAAATCAACTTTTTCCTCTTTTTCTTCTTCTTATTATTATATTGACCTCCGAATTTTGGATCCTATTTCTTAATTAGGAAGTTAATGGGCTCGATCACCATTTAATATAAACATGTTCTATAAATAGTTTAAATATATAATTTTTTTCATTTGACAATATTAATTTATATCTCTAATCTTTTAAGTTACATCAAATAAAATTAAATAACAAAACAAATAAATTAGATTGAGTTACATAATCTTTTCGATTTGGTTTTCTATTTTTTCCTTAAAGATAATGTTTTGATAATTACGTGTATCCGTGCATTCTTTGCCTAACTAACTTGATCTGTTACACTTTTAAAATCTTGACCATTTTTTTTTAAAAGAAAAATTAAAACATAAATTTGGAAAAGTCATGAAAATCATTTGATATTTACTTTTTAAAATAAAGTTTATTAACATTGTTTTCACTCATAAATTTCTATGTTGTATAATCTATTTTCTATCCTGATTGTAAAAAGTAAGCCAATTAAAAAATTAGAAAAAAACCTTCGAAAGGAAATTCTGTTTTTTAGAATTTAACTCAAGATTATGTGAACACCAAAATAGAGAAATGCAAAGAAAACAAACATAAATATCAAAAATATAAAATGAAAAAAAGTTTTTTTCTCAAATAAATAAATAGTGATATTTGTTATACTTAAAATATTTTCACCAGTTTTACCATTTGAAATAATTACCAAAAAAAATTTATCATTCTCAAACGAAGCGTACTTTTTTTCTCTCAAAGAAGTTATAGAATTTTAAAAATGTTATACCAACAAATTAGTTTTAAAATAAAATCTATTAACAAATGGGCATAGTTTTGCTCAAATGAGTGTAGCTCAATTTGTATATACCATGTGTTAGCGACTAATAGATTGGAATCTCCTACCCATTATAGTACTAAAAAAGAATCCAAAATTTTAAATTTTAAATAAAAGTATATAAAACGAACCCTTAAAAAAATGTTATTTCGAGGATTTTATTATCAAATTATGAGGACAAAGTTTGAACTTCTAAGAAAATGGAGACTAATCTTGTGTTTAGATTGACTTTCTAAGTGCTTATAAGTAAAAAAAAATGTTTATAAACATTTAGAAAATCAATCCAAACATATTTTTAAATTTTAATTTTCTCCAAATTATAGATTTTAAGCAAACGATGTGGTTTTGAATGGTTAGGGACTTGACTTTGTGATATGTGAAGCCAAAAAGTATGGAATTAGAATGATATTGAGTTTGGTGAATAATTACAAAGACTACGGCGGAAGAGAACAGTATGTACGGTGGGCCAAAGCTGCCGGCGTTGATATTTATAATGACGATGACTTCTACACTAATCAACTTATCAAGAGCTACTACAAGAACCATGTTCAGGTTTCAACCTATACCCTATCTTAACTAATATTTTTATTCATATACTAATTAACTTTTAACTTTATTTGTGTACTATTTAATTAGTCTTTGAATTCTAATGTGTGCAATTAGAGTTGTTCATTTACCCTACACGGTTGGGACTTTGTGGGACCCACCCTCAAAAAGGTGAGAAATCTTATGGAGGGAGAGGGGAGAAATTTCTCTCCGTTGACGAAACGGAGACGGAGATGGAGACAGAGAATACATTTCTCATCCCCGATCTCGTCTCTACCCCGATAAATTTCTTTTTTCTCATGTATAGTATATATATACATATATATTATTTTCTTATATATGTATATTTTGTTATAATGAAATATATACACACATATATAAACTCACATTATGTGAGTACTGTGAATTTATTTTAATTTTTTTAATTAATTTTAATTAGTTTATTTTAAAATGCTTTAACAATTATTTTCTAATTTCCATCTAAATGTTTTTATATTTCAATACATGTATATATTTTTTATTACTCAAGATTTATTATTTTTAAATATCTAAATTGAAAGTTTAAATTTATAACATTTATATTTTATTTTTAAAAAAAAGTTATAGGATTAGATATTTTAATTATACTTTTGCATATAAAAAAATTATTATTTTATTAAGAAATCTTAATAGTGTTTATTTTTAGTAAAAAAAAAAGTGTATTGAAAATGATCCATTTAATATATAAAATTTTATAAAGGAGTATAAAATTTTACAAAATGAATAAACCAAAAAAATACAAATAGAAATTTTTTTTCCTACAAGGAACCTGATCCCCGTGAAAAATTTCGCGGGGATGGAGATTGAAATAGGGTGGTGGGGACGGGGACGGGGATGGGGAAGGCTTCCTTGTCCCCACCCTACCCCGTGGACATCCCTATGTGTAACAAATTTGTCCATGATATTTCAATTAGGGGTGAATACTAGAACCAACTAAATTCAATAGAAAAAAAATAGAAAATTGGTTTTTTTTGCTGAAGCACCGATTCGGTTCGGATTTAGAAGGATAAGAAACCCTAAATTTTTTATTCGCTTCAATTTTGGATTTGAGAATTGAACCCAAAATCGAACCAACCTATTTATATATATGTATATATAAAATAAAATTAACTGAATCGAACATTCATCGTTTGGTTTGATTTGGTATATATTTTCTCGAAAATATTTTATTCAGTTCAAACCAACCAACCCAAGAACACCCTTAGTTTCAATTATGAAAATATATCGTTAAAGTTTAATTAAGTTTCTTACCTATCTATATTAGTCAACATATTTGGGGTCAAATGTGTTTATTCTATGTTGTTGCGTAATAAAAGTTGACATGATGTTAGGATTTATTGTTGTACAATTCTTTTCAGAACATGTTGCCGTCGAGATTATTACAAAATTGAAAGAAATTAAATTTTAAAGTATATAAACTAAACTCTTAGTACTAAAGTTCAAGATTAGATTATTACGAAGAATTAAAATTTAGAGATTGAATTAATGGTTTTTATGAAAATTCAAGGACAAAAAGCATGTTCTTAACGTTTTTTAAATCTCATGTTTCTGTTTTCTCTATAGTTCAAGGACATGTTCAAATTTTGACTAGGACATGTGCCAAGCAACAACATTCAAATATTTAGGAAGACAATTAGAAATTTTTTAAGTTGATTAGACAAGATATACAATTTAATTATACTTAATTTATGTGTAAAACTCATGAACAACTAATTCAATTTTGAATCAATTGTTTAATGAGTAATAATATTCAACTTTTGTAGAGAGTATTGACAAGGAAGAACACAATTAGTGGTTTGAGATATATGGATGATCCAACGATTATGGGATGGGAACTTATGAATGAACCACGTTGTCAACTTGATTCATCAGGCAACACTATCAATGTAAGCTTCCAATAATTCATTCCTTTTTTTTTTTTTCTTCTTAATCACTTTTATTAGACGTCCCTAATTTGTTAACCACTTTTCATATTCATAACTAAGATTCGGTTTCATTTATAACTATAACGTTTATAGTTTTTAGTTTTCGGAAATCTAAGTTTGCTTCGTCCAAATTTACTTATAATAATTTTAACTTATCTCAAAAGAAACATTTGGAGTCTTAGTTAAAATTTTAAAAATAAAGATAACTTTTTTAAATTTATAGATACGAGTAGTTTTCTTGAGCTTAATTTTAAAATATATATATTAAAAATCAAATAGTAATTAAATGGAATCTAATTTATATGAACTAGTATATTTTAGAGTTGTCCATAGGATCGGGGTGGGACGGAGGATTCACCATCCCTGTCCCTGTGGAGATTTGTTATCCCCGTCCCCGCCCCACTCTCCATTTTGGGGAGTCGGGGTCGGGGAATCCTCATTCGGAGATTAGGTCCCCACGAAAACTTACCTGTTTATATCTTCATTTTTAATTTTTATTTTATTTAAAATCAATTAAATTTTGGTATTTATATTGAAATGGTAAATATTTTAAATAACAAATTATTATTATTATTTAATTTATCAAATTAATAACTAAAAATTATCTTAGATTTTTTTAATTATAAATTTAATAAAAATTTAAATTAATTATATTTTGAAATGAAAATTAAGAAAAAATAAAACAATATATATAAACAGTAGATAAGATACATATACACACACACATATATATACATATGTATATATTTATAATAAAAAGAATTTGGGTCGGGGACAGAGATGGGACAGGGATACCCTCCCCATCTCCGATCGGGGACCTCTTTTGTATCTTCGATTTGACTCCCATCCCTAGTCAAATCGAAGATTCAGGACAGGTACCCGCGGGGATCTGACACCACGAGGACTTTTGTCATCCCTAGTATATTTGATGTAATTGGTAATCACAGACTTTTTTTTTTTTTAGTTCAACTATTACAAAAGAAAAGAGTTAACTTGTCGACCTTTAAAATGATCATTAATATTTCATTCACTAAACCAAGTTAAAACTGATACATTTGACTTATTTGTATGTCATAATGTCTTTTAACCATTATTCATTAATGACAAGTAGAAATGTGGTCATTGTTATAATTTTGTGCTCCCTATTTTTTTTGTTTCTAATTTAAATAATTTTGTGTTGGTGAGTTATGATAGAGATGGGTAGAAGAAATGGGATCTTATGTGAAATCAATTGACAAACAACATTTGGTGGGAATTGGAATGGAAGGATTCTGTGGAGATTCAAGCCCAACCAAAATCAAATCCAACCCAAATAGTTACAGACTTGGCACAGATTTTCTCACTAATAATCTCAACAAAGACATAGACTTTGCAACAATTCATGCATATCCTGATGCTTGGTCAGTTCTTTTACTCCTCTCTCTCACATCACTAATATCCTATTTTCATAGGTGTTTTGAGGCTTCCATAATCTTTTAATTTTTATTCTCAATTTTGCTAATTAATTTTATAAAGTTCTCATTAACATTAGTTTTTTTTTAATATGACCTAAGGGAGATTTGAACCGCCATGAAAATTCTTATTGAGTTATGTCTACTTTGCTGATTTGTTGAAATTAATTAACAAAAGAGACGATATGTTTATAATAGTTTATTAACATCTTGAGAATGTCACATAAACATGACACTTGATGTTTTAGAGTCTTAACAATTATTTTCGTAAGTAAATGAGAAATATTAAGAGTAATCAAAAAGTATGGAGAATTATAAATTCCAAGGACCCAAAGTGTAAACAGTTAATAAGACAAAATTGATATTTTTTAATCATGGGTCCACAAACTCCTTGAGTTCACAACTTCATTCCCTCAACTTCTCCAACTGTTTGAGTCAAACATCCCGTCTGGGAAAAACGTTTCTATTGTAAACCACAGTAAAGAGAAATGCTTGAACCTAAAGCATGCATTGAGCCAAAACATAGTCAGAGAAGCAAATGGGAAAACAGTAATCAAACAAAGGCCCGACCATCAAATTAAACATCAAGAAGAGAGAGCATCTTAATTTGTTTTCCATTGTCACAGGCTACCAGGGCAAAGTGAAGCCACCAAAATGGCATTCTTGGAGGAATGGATAACAATTCACTGGACAGACTCCAAGACTATCTTAAAGAAGCCATTGATTTTTGAAGAATTTGGAAAGTCAACCAGAGGCCAAAACCAAACATCTAATGTAAGAGACAGAGATTCATTCTTAAGTAAGGTTTATTCAATTATCTACAACCTTGCAAGAAATGGAGCAACCATGGCTGGAGGTCTGGTCTGGCAAGTTATGGCTGAAGGAATGGAGTCGTATTACGATGGATACGAGATCGTTCTTCCCCAGAATCCTTCGACAAATGCCATTATAACACAACAGTCAAACAAGATGGCTGCCCTCAACATTAAAACTCAACATCACCTCAACAATAGATACTAAATACGTGTTCAGACTGTAATAATAAGTTTAGGTTAAGCTGAACTATAGGTTGGATTATGCTATTACTGGCTTATGGGTTAAGAGTAATGGCAAATGATAGCTTTCCAAGTGGATGTCCAAGTGCTAGGCACTTTGTAGTCAGTTTATTAGTTAGAAATAAAAATATTTATTTTCCTTCTGATATGACTATTTATGCCAGTCTCTTCATGGCTTAACTCTTTAAGCTTCTAATTCTCAAAAGGAAAGAAAATGGGCAAGAGGGATACAAGGGATCAAAGAAAGGAGGGAGGAGAAAGGGGGAGATGGAGAGAGATTGTGATAATTGGTACTACTAGGAAATATAATAAAATAAAAATCAATTGTTAGGGACGACGAAACTCCAGATATCTCCACTATGGTATGATATTGTCCACTTTGGACATGCACCCTCATAGTTTTGTTTTTGGTTTCACCCCAAAAGGCCTCTTATTATTGGAGATAGTTGTCATCCCTTACAAAATCACGATCATCCCCTTGTTTAACCGACTTTGAATGCATTCTCACCCAACATCAATCACATCCTGTTACCCATCAACAACTTAAAGGTAGGTATTAAGTTGATCATCTCATGACAAGGATTAGCTAAAAGCTACATTTTCATGAACTGCATATTATATATTGTGGATAATCTATAGTAAAGATTTTTCTAAAACCAAGAACTTCATCTCTTATAACTACACCAATATCTTATGTCTATAATTAATGCTTTGAAGGTAAACAATGAACAGCAGAGAAGTCTATATATAATATATAGGGGAGAGAGCTCAAGCGCATAAACTCTTTTGAAGCATCGTGAAGGCATGAATCATACATACTCTTTTCAACTTCCTTTATTTATTGTCTTTCAAAATCTAGTCACAAACTGGGAGTGGGACTATATATGAATGATACACTTTGAGAGGCATAAAAAATTTTCGATATAGACTAGTTCAAATTTTGACTATAAACAGAAAAAATGCATTTATCAAAAATCAGCTACAGGCATAACACAATAACCGCTTTAATATCAACTCGCACCCCCAACTTAACCTTTACATGCAAGGGTCAAAAAAATATACTCTCATACCTGATATGCAGTTCATCAAATCCATCTCTAGGTGCCACAAGATGACAAATCTACAAAAGACATCTGCATCTTCCAAATATTTCTGATAAACATAGAATTCACCCACTACAGTAAGTCCATTAGGGGAGGTTGTCCAGATGATGATTTATTTTGAGTAGAACGATATGTTGATGAAACCCCTCTCCCTCTTCCTCTTCCCCTACCAACAGTAGTTGAGGGAGGCGGGGCAAGTCTAGGTGCGATGTTATTCTCATTCTTACTCGGGGCAAATATGGATCCAAGATCAGTGAATTTTTTGTCCGCATCATATGCATGTTGAGATGATATGCCCTGGTTTTGCTTCTGGAATCCAATAGAACTTTGGGAATTGTGGGCCCCAGTCACCAGACTGCTTGAGTTGAAAGTCGAAGAGCCATGATTTTGTCTCATCGGTTCACCAGTATTTTTGTTGTTGACGGTCCAACTGGCATTGCTGTTCGTTTGAAAGTTCAAACTGTTTGGTGTACTCATGGATGAACTAGTTACATATTTGTTCATGGATGGCCCAACAGCCCCATTGTTGGAAGCTCCAAAAGCACCTCCTAATGATCCACTAGGGCGTGGAGGCCAGTCAGCAAAAGGGTCCACGTCATCCAAGTTTGAAGTGGATGATGCTCCAGCAGTTGCTTGCATCCCAGAATCAGCTATTCTGGGTGCACCAGCACTAGAGTTCCGGGGCGGCCACTCAATATTCACTGGAAGGCAGGATGCAACAGTTTGATTACTAGAGAGAGATGTTGTCACAACAGAATTTGTTTGTATAGAATTTCCTGTTATGGGTTGACCACCAAGAACAGCAGGAGCAGACGAGATATTGCTAGTAGAATTATGAGGGGGTGTATGTCCCTTAGAAATAGGCCCCCAATCTTCATCCCAAGCAGGTCGACTTTTTATAGTTGGAACGACGGTATCACTTGCTCTGCTTGACGATTGGGACAGTGCGCCATTAGAAACCAGAGTGGATTTCATCTCCGGTATTCCAGAATCAGAAACAGTGACTCCTCTTTTCTCTTCAATTTTCCTGCCATGGAAAAACACTGTTAGAATCAGATATGTACTAAGACTGTCCAAAACCCCGAGGCCGCATGCATGTGCAGTGTTTAGCAAACACTACACAAATGTTGGTTGCAGTGTTTAACAATATTACCTGAGAATGTCCTTGACAAAAAGCATATATTTAGCAAACTGCTGAACATTTAATTGTTGGGCTGTAAGAAGAGGTGTGAGTAAAGGAAGAACGTGCTCCGCAATAAATTCGATTCCATACTGAACAGAACGAGTTTTTGACAGAAGGTAAATTAGTTCAATTAATGCACAAAATCTTTGGCGACAGTATCCTTCCAAACAACAGGTTGAACTAGATATGGTAAGTACCTGCTTAAGGATTGAGTTTGCAACCCCAAGGGTACACATGAGCGTGGGAGCAGATCGGTCCACAGCTGTACAACGTTGAATTGTTTGCAAGATTTCTAGAACTGCATGTTTATCAAGCGTCTGAACCAATTCTCCAAAGCACAGCAAAGCATTGACTCTAACCTGTACATAGGAGGAAAAGCCAACATTATCGCTCACATCTTAACTTATGTAAAACACGTAACAAAATTCAGCAGTGAAGTGCAATTCATTGTAGGGATAACACTGGCGCACCGAAAACCAATAACTAGACCAAGATAGATTAAATTATATATACACAAACACTCATTTACGGGAGAAAGCTAGAATGTGTATATGCATGCAGATACTCATTATTCATTAATCAATAATGACAGAGAACAAATGCTAATTTACCACGAAGACACTCGTTTTTTTTTCCTAACTTCTTCGGTAATGCAAAGCAATAATCAGAAAGAAGCAGGGATCTTCGGTGAGTAATGCATGTCAACGTGGCCTTCAAAAAGCGACCATGTACCAATCTATTGTAAATAAACTTTTTTCTATTTTTCCTTTTTTTCTTTTTTTTTTCTTTCTTTTTTTTTTCTTTTTTTTTTGTGGGCAGCAGATGGTAATTCATTAGAAGGGGGGAATTACAAAAAAAGATGTCAACCAACCAAAATAAATAAACAAACAGTAAAGAACTTCAAAGCATGAAAAGCCACAAAGAACTGCAGATGCATACTTACCGCAGCAACTGTTGTCTTTAGAGCTAAAGCATGAACACGAGGCAAAATTGCTTGTTTCACTAGCTGTAAGAACACGATAATTTAAGTAAATGTGAATGCAAGCCTGCATACCATAAAAAAGGTCAAAACAGATAACCATTGATAATATATGCTACCATAGTTAATCGAAATAATGAATTTTATTGCACGTTGATTTCCTTTTTAGACAAGAAAATACGTATCAATGTAGTTACAGATTCAATGACAGGGAAAATTGCTCTAGGTGTGCAGTCCTGTGTTTGGCCCACGAGAGGTTTGAGACAGAGACCCGTTGTCACCCTTCCTCTTTATCCTAGTGGTGGATATTCTGACTAGACTAGTCCCTTCAGGATCAAAGAAGGGTGTGATCGATGGGTTTAAGGTGGTTAAGGAGCTAGTTCATCTAACCCACCTCCAATTTGCAAATGACACTATCATCTTGGTTTAGGGTAGGAAAGCACCTTCGTTAATCTACATCCGTTTCTGTCGTCTTTTTGCAAAGAAATTCAGGCTTGGGATTAATAGAGGTAAGAGTTCCTTGTTAGGTATAAATTGTCGTGCATTCAAGTTAAGCTTGTGAGCTTCTTGGTGGGTTGTCACATATGTCAATTCCCTTCCTCGTGAGTTCATTTCAGAGTTTGAAAACCAGATAATACTCAAAAACTTGATGAGACAACAGAAACTACCATTTCAATATTAGAAAAGGTTTTGAAGAATTAAAAAAAAAGGATTAGATTCCTCTACGGGAAGTTTGCCACTTTTGTCTCAATACCGTGGATGACTACACGCAAGATGCCATGGTTTTCTCTCTCTCTCTCTGGTGTTGCCCATGTCAGAATAGCTCTGAATCAGTAAATCACCTCCTCATCCATTGCCAATTTGCTCATGCTATATGGACAAAAGATTTCAGTGCCTTTGGATGGAACTTGGCTCCCCCTCTATACACTATGGATTGGATCAAATTATTGTTTTTGGACCACCCCTTCAAGGGTCACAAGGCTAGCTTATGGATTAGCGTCATTTGTGCAGTTTTGACAAAGATTTGGGAAGAGAGAAATGATTGCATTTTCAAAACCAGAGCAAAGCCGATGAAAGACATTCTTGAATCTTCTAAGTTTATTGCTCTTTTTTTACGTAAAGATTATCAACCTCTAAAAGACCACACAGCTTTGATTTTCTTGTTCCAAATTGGCCACATCTGTTGTACTCCCTCTAATAGAAATCTTCTTTACATTCTTTGGAGGATTCATATATCAATGGAGTTGTTTCTTAACAAAACAAAAAGAAAAACAGCTCTCGATGTATTTCCATAATGAAGGGGTTTGAGGGGATAAACTAGAAAGAAATCATAAACACAAGATATGGAGCTCTCACCTGTGTGTCAAGTTGCTTAGCAAGGGAAACTGATTTCCTCAGACCTTCCTCTTGTATGCGAGCATCATTATCATCATAAGCACGAACAATCAATGGCAGGACATTTGTTATTAATTGTTCTTGATTGGTCTAAAAAATGGCAGACTGGTTAAATGAGAAAAATTACATTTGAATATGCTGTCAAGTAAGATTGAAAAACAGAGGAAAGGGGAATATAAACACTGGAGGCTGAAGAACCAGCCACAGCAAAATAGATCTGGACTAGAGCACTACATATAATTAGCTACATTTTAGCTTGTAAATCAACCAACAAGCATCATCACACAAAAAGCACAATTACTTGAATTTACCTTGTTAATTATAAGATCGGCATGCTTCACAAGCAGCAACAATGTATCACCAGCAGCAGTACTCAGGACGGGAACAAGAGATGGCAAAGTTGATACCTCAAAATCATGTTTATCCTGCAAGCTTCAAGAAATTAATCTTATGTTCCAATACTACAGTCCAACAAAACTAATTAGGAAACAGATGAACAGCGGAAGACAACAAACATAAAACATCATGGACTCATTCATTAACAACTGGAATATACGAGAAAGGAATCTCCAATTGATCAAAAAAGAACCACTGGCAACCCTCGTCTCACACTTAGTACTAATTATTTATATGTAGAAAGAATATTTTTGTAAGCTCCTTGATATAGGGGTATAGTTTTCCTTTTTCTACACTTCATCCCATTAATGGGAAAAAAATCTGTTTTTCAGAACAGAGAAGGGGAAGATATCAACTAAGGAGAGAAGATAATAGTATGTCAGTCGCCTAAACATCATTTCCTCTCTTGTAACTGAACCATGAAATGTCTCTACTTTTTATCATAAGACGAATAAATAAAGCGACAAAATAGTCCTGCTAACATATCACAATTTCAATAAGCACTAGATTCAAGGCACTAAATCCATGTATTTCCACACAAATCCATAGAAATTCAATCTCCAGAATCCACAATCAATCTTTTTAAATCTCAACTCCTTGGCTAGTTTAAATACCTCAGACCCAAGGGTAATGCAAAAAACAATCTGAACCTAATGCTCAAAAGACACAAATTTCAATACAAGGAAAGAAAAATAATGAAATGAAAAAACAAAATTACAGAGGGCAACTTCAGATTATTAGTAGAACTACAGTATGCAAGGGAAACTCATTAGAAAAAAGTAAATGGAAATCAGGTACATAACACAAAATGAAACCCCTCGGGGCATCAATTATAAAATCTTCAACGCCAACTTTAGCATTAAGCCTTGGCAAGATTAATAAATAAATAATGAAAACATGAAGGTTTTTGTACCTGTGACTCTGCTATTGTGAGTACCATGGGAAGTATCATAGGCTGCATAACCAGATTCCGTAATTCTGCACAGAGAGGTGGAAGGACCTGCAAAAGACATAACAAAACTCTCAATTGGAGATCAATGACTTCATGAATATTCCTTTACTAAATGTCATGTATATTCGTTGGAAAGTGTAAGACTACTAGCAAACTCCTTGTTTAATCAATGTGTACGAGCATTTGATGAACTTATTCATATCCTTAACGTGTAGAGTAATTGGAATGAGATAACTTGTGACAGTGAAACATGGCACCATCTAAGGAAGACAAGTGTATGGCTGGAAATTGAATTATTAAGTGTGTATAATAAATAATCCAACCTATGAAGAGAAGAAAAAGAATGGGGGGACAACGATTGCTATCCGTGATGTTCATCACTGAGAATTCCAAATTTTGATGTTCTTCTTTGATAAGGCATCTTTGCAATAAAAAATAATATACAGTATCTTTGGTTCTTCCTCTTGCAGTAGCATCCATAAGGAGTTTCTCCAACTAAAGTTGTCTTTCATTTCATTTCTACAAAGTTACAAACTGGGGAAGTTTATTATAAATCCTTGGTTGTTCCTGTTCTTTTCTCTAATTATGAGCACTAAGACTAGCTTAGATGCATCTCACACCAACCACGGAGGACAACCACTTAAATGATAAAAATTTTGGCACAAGAGAAATGAGTAGGTGGTGGCTAGTAATACAGAATTTAAATCCATGATATCAACATAAGATCCTTATAGAAGCACTTGTATTTCCGTTTTGATCATTGTATAACTCTCTTGTACTATGAGCCTTAGCTCTTCTCCTGTCTCTTATACACATCTAGATGTGTATAAGAGACAGGCCTTAGCTCTTCTCTATATATTAATATAATGAACCGTTTCCTTTTCAAAAAAAAAAAAAAAACATAATGTCTGTAGCATGTGACCATGTCCCCTTGACCATTAGTCCCTTGGTCAACCAACAGTAGTTTTATTTAACTTGTTTCACATCCTCTTGCATATGTCATTCAATCGATGAATTTTTGTGTCAAACATAAGAGCCAAAAAAATTATAATCAAAATCAGAAAGCATGAGAATAACCAGCAAATTGATAGACCAAATTGGCAGAAACTCAGACCTTATACCGCAATATACGGGGATCAAAATCTTTCCACATATCAGATAGGGCCTTCAAGAAGTCAGACTTTTGCATGTTATCTCTTTCCTGAAAAGTATTAATGATAAGTTAATAGGTTTTCAATTTCAACTATCCTTTCATTGTAAGCAACTGCTTTCAATAACACTGAAACCCATCAGTAAAGCTGAAATGGAAACAATTACAAGCATGTGGTCAAGAAAGCGAAGAGCACGCAGCCTTGTGTCATCTCGGAAAAACGGGGAACCTGCAAAAATATCAAATAATGTAAATTTGAACTAACTACGACAGCACAAACAAAGAAACAATGTCTATAATGTGGTGCTTGGGGGGGGTGAGAATTCTTTTGTGAATCATCAACCATATAGGCTCCAGGTCTTTCCATGAAAAGCATGGCTGACTACCTATCAAAACTTCTATAACAATACATAATTTATCAAATACGACCATTCTGTTTTTGTTTTTCCAATTTTCCTTCTGAAAAAATATCTGACAGTTCATTAACATCCTGGGTATGTCACCACAGCTTTTCATGAAATGAAGTGGATAGTTAAGGACCGAGCATTAAGCATTACCAGTGACATAGTTAAAAGGAAAATGAAATCCAAATCTCATACTAGATTTCATCGTAATCACGTAATTTGTGCAATCCTTTCCATTTTACAACTTCCATGTACAGTATTAAATATTCAAAGTTACACTTGCAACTGACATCACCATAAGTTCCCTTGAAGCTAAAGGAGGATGTATCAATTAGATTGGAATATCAAATTGTATTACCCGTGAATTCCAATGCTGTTGGCCGGAAAGACTCATTTGATGATAGCATTCTCTGCAAGTCAGGAACTAACTCCGGAGGAATTGAAGCAAACGACTCAGTTGACAGGTAAGTTAAGGAATTCATGTACTAAGGGGGAAGGGGGNGGAAGAAACAAAAAAACAAAAGAAAAATACAAGAATTAGGAACTTCGATAAATGACATGACTTACAAGAATATTTGAGCCAATTACCTTTCATTTCCATATAAAAGCTCTTTCAACAGGTATATTATTCTCAGTCTATACCAATATTATTGAACAATTATGCATTCATATAGAGAGATGGAAAGTAACTCTATAATGAACACTTCGTACAAAAATAAAGACTCATTGCACCATTCACACGTGTACAAAACCAACCAATATATGACAGCATTATCAAGCTTCCAGCAAAATAATACCTAATGTGGTTTAAATACATAATTCAGCATCAATAACTTCCACTTCACTTAAGTTGAAAAGATTAGCCAATTGATTTGTGTCCCATGAGGCATGAATAAAAGGTAGTGGTACAGTAGCACACAAATGAGGACAATAAAACCATGCCTTAAACAATAACACACTAATAAAAATTATAGGCACACAAATAAAAGCGCAATAACATGAGCCACAGGGCAACAGCAGACTGGAACTTTCAGAATGTTCTGAATAAAATTATAGTAGACCTCCAACCGTACTTTTAAACAATATTTCATGACCAGTCATAAACACAAAGTTCCACCTAACCTCAAAAAAATACAATAAAAATTTTTTTAAAAAAATTAGAGTTTGTTTGGTAGGCGATCTATAAACACGTGCTTGGCAGATGTGATTTTTAAAGCTGTTTTCAGATTCTTTGATTTAAATAGTGCAAATTCCGAGGGGGAAAATGTTTCAATGCATCCAATTTTGAATTAAATTTGAAAATGCAGATTTATATCAAAAAGATTTCTAAAAAATTAATAAATATAGCATTTCACGTAATAAACTCAATTCATTTTTAGAAAAATAAAATAAGTATAATATATTCTAAAACCATTGCATTATTAGTGAAGCCTCATCCACAACATGCATGACAGATTCTTGGTTCAGTAATGGACCCCTCAAACATAGTTTTCCCCCAAACGACATTGCTGACTCTAGAGAAGCTCCCATTGCTGAGGTTTGGAATATTGGGGATCGGTAATGGACTTTGAATTTCAGAAGGAATCACAAAGATGAGGAAATTGTCGAATGGGCCACTTTCACACAACTTATTCCTTATGTTGATTTGTCCTTCAGACTGCATGCTTGGGTTTGGAAGCTTGACAAGAATGGGTTTTACTCCACAAAGTCATTGGATTTCCACCCAACATCAGTCAACCCCTCAATCTCCGAGGATCTTCTCAAGAAGATATGGAAGTTCCCCTGCCCTAAAAGATTAAATTCCTCCTTTGAGAACTAAACCGTTCTTGTCTCAACACCATGGATAGACTACAAAAACGCTGCCTTTGGATAAACCTCTCTCCCTCTTATAGCTTCCTTTGCCAGCAGGATTGTGAGACTCAAAATCACCTCTTCTTCAATTGCTCCTTTGTCGCAACTTTTGGGGCAGATTTGTTTGAAACTTTTCATTGCTCCAAGATCCCTCCATCTAACACACAAGGTTTGGCTAAGGATGTTGCTTATCGATCACACATTCAAAGCTACTAAAGAACACGAACATGTATGGTTAGCATTATTATAGCGGTTTTGTGTGAAGATCTGGGATGCAGAAATGCAAGAACACTCCAAGACAGTAAAATCTTCCAAGGAATTATTTGAATCGGCTATTATCAATGCATTCTTTTGGTAGTTTTTCTTTCCTTGTTGAAAACCCTATGATTGAGCCCATCTTTTTGTATATCTTTAGATATTTCATTCCATCCATAAAATGGCTTCTCATCCAAAATATATTTGAATATTCCATTCAATCAATGAAATACTACTTATCCAATATATGCGTATATGTGTGCACGTGTGTATTAATAATTATAAAGATAAAACTGTATAATATTGTAAAATAGTAATCATACAAAAAAATTAACATAAAACACATAAAGTAATTAACAATAGTTCATCTTCAACCTAATATTTAGTGAGAAAATACAACTAATTTTATGGTTTATAAATGTATTATAAATCACATTTGTACTATTCCTTAAATTGGATCCAATTTCTGAATTTGCTACTAAACACATATTTGAAAACGTGAAATACAACTTTATTTTTATTGATTTCCTTGTTTTCAAATTGCCAACCAAATAGACCCTTGCTAATTCTATAGGCCAATAAATCCACTTTAGTAACAGCACTGATTCTTAACTAACTAAACTAAAAACTGGAGAGAGTTTGTACTTAATTTAAGACCAGGCTTCTTTCTACACAAGAGACTTGAGACAATTGAAATATGTGAAGAAACACTAGAAAAATAAGAATTTCCAACTATTAATCAAAATGATCAAGGCGAGACTTTCCCACTTATCAGATATATATAAGCATAGAATGCAAAGTACACCATTGGCCAAGGTGATTGAGTTTAGAAAGAATGAACTTGGAAATACCATTTTAACATTGTTGTGGCAGTCAAACAAAGGCTTTCTAGCAACCAAATGGTAAGCAAGGCATCCAAAGCTGAAAATATCTGAGGAACAACCCGCCAAAGATGATTTACTCCTAACTAATTCAGGAGCAGTGTAATTTAGAGATGGCTGGAGAGGCAGCACAGAATCTTCAACGTCATATTCCTGTGCAATGCGACAAAATTAAGCATAGACACAGAAGCCTCAATTAGTTTTGGCAATGATGATCCTCGATTCATACCATATTATTGTATGAGCTAAATGTTTATAAAGAGAGGGGAAATTATAGAAAGATGGCTAGCTTGTACATCAACACGAAGGATAAAAGCTGCACAGTTATTTATAGATATAAAACACACTAATAGGATGTTAAAGTTACATGTAAACTGTAGGCTGGAGCATGAAACTGAAAGAGGATTTTTTTTTCCCTTTTTTTACGAACCAATAAAACAGGATTATAAAGAGTGAATAAAATGAAAAAGATTACAAAAGACTAAAAATTCATATAAATTGCAAGTTCCATAGCAAAAAGAGTTGACCTCCTTTTAAAATCTCAACTGCCTGACAAAGGCATCATCTAACAGTTGAGTAGTTTCCCTTATTCTCATTTTACAATGTTTAAAATTAACAAGCAACCAGTGGATATTGGACTCACGGCATAGTGGAATGCCTGCATGGTAGCCATGTCACCTGAAGTCTGATCTGCTGGAATTGCAAAGCCAAATCCAGCAAGTTTCCAAGCTCCATTTGAAGTGATAAGGACATTCTGCAAAGTCATATTTTCAAGCAACATAAACAGATCAAATCTATTAGAAACTCCATAATTATCTGCAGCTATTGAATCTTGATGTTGTCTCCATTTTTGAGGATCTGAGACCAATACAATATCAGCAACAACTCTTGCTCGATTGATACTTGTCTAAGATGTGGGCATTCTGTAATCTTCCTTTTTTTTTTTCTTTTTTTTTTTTTTTGGGGGGGGGGGGGGGGGGGGTTGTTGTTTTTCTCTCAATGGAGCAACAAAAAAAATCTCCATCACTATCCCAAGAAATTTAATAAAAGGTTTTAAGCAACCGAAAACAATGAGGTACTGAACAGAGAAGAAATTGTTTATAGAAAAACATCTTTACCAATTATCTTAGCCAATTCCAAAGCAGAAAAAGTTGAAATAAAATTGATACCTCCGGAGATATAGCCCGGTGAATGAGATGTGCATTGCTATGAAGAAAGTTTAAAGACTCTGCTATCTGAAGCAAACCATGCTTTATTTCCAGTAATCCCATTTCCTATTAAATGTAAATGAAGAACAAGCTGATGAGAACAGAGAAGCTTTTGTGAAAACCACACGCATCACATGATTAGAGATCCAAATGCCTAATCATGCATATGACACATATGAGAAATATATGTCAGAATTGGTTTTCTCAATCAACGAATGAAAGGGCCCATAAACCGCATAGAAGCTCTATCCCAGCAAATTTATCACAAATACTAAAATCACTTTAGGTCCTAAATTCATAATTTATCCACAAAACGAGCTCTTTACCATACTAGAAAAGGATCTTGGGCTGTGGCCCATAATGCTTCTCTTGCATTGGAGAATCTGCACAACCACTAATCCAACATATTCATTTCTTCTCTAAATATTACCAAATCCAGGCTGCAATCCATGGGAAGAAGCACTAGCATCTCTATTTTCCATTCCATTCGAAACTTAAATACGGGAAAAGAAATGATTTCCATAGAACATCGACTTCATCAAAAAGAAACCTAGAGACTTCTGGGAAAAAAACCTAAAAATTAGGCAGAACTCCGAATGTCACTTATCTTTTGACCTCCTCTCAGTGTACTCTTTCAAGATCCTTCTATACTTTTATAAGTACCAAGGTGAGCAACTTTTTCATAAGCTCTATTTGATTAGGATCGTCTCTACTCTTTTTCAAGCCTTCTACTCTTTTTTTTTTCATTTAAAAAAAAAAATGGTTGGTCTATGTCTCTCATAAAAAGGAAGGTACACATATATAATTGACGGAACAACACAAGCTTCTATCATTTCACAACTTCTTCAAAGCAAGAGCATATAAATTGGAAACTCGTGAAGAAGTCGTCTAAACATCAAGTTCAGTGATCATCGTATCCACAAAAATCAATTCAAATTCCTATAATATGTTGGCATTTACTAAATTACCTACTATCACAACTTTCAGACTAAAATTCAATTGAATAACATAAGAGGCTCCCCAAACTCAATCGGGTTTTGCATTTACTATACTAGTCCATATTGAAGAACACTCTGGGAAAAGAAAAAATCAAAAAAAATCGGCGAATTGTGGCTCTACATACCAAACCATTAAGCTCCTTAGGAACCTTGGCAACATTCTCCACATTCCCAACAACATTTGCCACCGACGCAAACAGCGGTTCGGTAACCATGGCCATGGCATTCTTATTCTCGTCCAACGCCTGCACCACATGAACCACACCTGGATGCCTCAGCCTCACCAACCGCCCCGCATCGGCTCGAATCAGATCCAAAAACGAATCCTCGACAGACTTCGACAACCCCGCGCGAGTCCTAGCCTCCGACAGAACCCTCTTATCCAAAACCCATACGCAAACAGTTGGATATTGCTGAGGCCGGGAAGAATCGCGAGCCTTGGCAGAATACAATTTCCAAGCCATGCCGGGACCGGCGGAGCCGATCTGATCGAGAAGCTCGTAATCCTGAAGGGGCTTGGGTCCGGTGACCTCCTGGACGGTGGTATGAACGGTTTTCTCGATCACCGCGGCGGTCTTGGCCAGGGCTTGGGTGAGGGTTTTCATATTCAACGCCATTTTTGTTCGTCTTCACCGACCAGTAGAAGTTGACCCACTAAAAATGACGAAGAATTGTGGATGAAGAAGATGATTTTGACGGAATGGAAGAAGGATTTGGGGTGTGATTCGAAGGAGAAGGAGATGGAGAATTTGGAAATTTGGATCAAAGCAACAGTGTTTGGGGCTCTTCCATTTCTCTGTCTCAGTCTCTTCGTGGTTTGGTTTCCTTAA
This sequence comes from Benincasa hispida, assembly GCF_009727055.1. Lineage (NCBI taxonomy): Eukaryota > Viridiplantae > Streptophyta > Magnoliopsida > Cucurbitales > Cucurbitaceae > Benincasa > Benincasa hispida. Next base: position 4,746,996 of record NC_052354.1, read on the forward strand.
TTATTCTGCTTACTTCATTCTTTGCTGTTTACCGTTGAAAGGTTAAAATTATTATTATTATTTTTTTCCTTTAAGAAAGAAAAGGAGAAATTATCCAAAATAATCTCATTTACTTTTCACATTTCAAAAATAGCACAATTGTCACATCCCGCTCCAGACCACCTTCTTAGTCTAGAGAAAGGCGTGCAATAGTTACCAACCCTTGGGCTAACACTTAGTGCCTAATAACTCTTGCGGAATAACTCTGATACCAATTATAATTCATATGCAACGGGACGTCTTTAGGCCCACAATTTATTAACTTATAAACATAATATGTTTAGAGTCGTTACAACACTAGATTTACAAGTCCCGAAACCCACAAACCCTAGTCCCTATATGAACAATAGTAACATGTATACAATATTAACAGTAACCACCTAGCAAACAGTTACAAGTCTTTTGGTCCTTTAGTGACAGAGCAGATGCAGAGCTATCTTCAGAGGATTTGACTGCTACCTGAGGGGGAAAACAAAACATTTGAAAACGGGGTGAGCTTACGCCCAGTGAGTGACCGAGAAAACATAGTAAATTCTCATGTAGGATTTCAGTAATGAGTTTTTAACTGAAACATATAAAGCTGTTTTAATCATAAAACAGTAAAATCATTTCTCAATCCAACGTACCCTGCTATGGGTAAAACAATCCCAATACCAACTACTAGTCCAGAGAGAACCATTTTGCTCAATCTCGGACTCTATTCACCTGTGGCCACACTAAGTACCCTCACACATTAGGTACTTCTGCTCAGATACCTTTTCATTGTCTTTCAATATCGAGCTACTAGGATACCTTCTCAAACATCCTTCAGTATCTCGTTGGCTTGGTACCTTCTCAAACGTCCTTCAGTACCAATAGATACCTTCTCAAATGTCCTTCAGTATCTAGTTGGGTGAATACCTTCTCAAATGTCCTTCGGTATCGCATTTTAGTAAAACTAGTCATAAACGACTTTTCTCTTTAAAGCATGTAAAGTATAACACATATAAAATATGACTTTAAAGATGTTAACGCATGCTGATCAAATCAACACATATAAATAGTTTTTCAATAATTTCTTACACATGCATGCGTTCAAAACATAATTCACAACTTGCTTGGAAATCACTTAATAAAACTAGTAGGCATGAGAATATTCTTGAAAACGTGCTTTCTATAACACGTTGTAATCAAACAGTTTAAGCAAAATGTTTTAGTCAAAACATTTTAGCCATTCACCTTGACTTCCTAGGAGCTTTTCACTCTAGTAGCTCATCAGGCTCCTTTTCACCCCTAGAATCCAGACTCAAATTACAGCTTAGATTACTCATAGTTCTGAACCTTATTTTGAAATACTTCCTTCTACAAACTTATTCTAAGATGTATCAGGAAGCTTACCCTAAAATTTCAGCTCAGAAATCCTCGTCGTTTGGCCGGAATCACAGAATCTTCAAGACTGGCTCAGACTGATCCGACAGTCTGACCCTTCTGCCTTCTTTTCACGAGACTTTAGGGCATCAACCCCAACAATTAGTTTATTAGTTTGTGGTAAATGCAAATAAAATATCTCATATTTCATAGACAACAGTGAAGAAAATATCTCATATTATTACATCACAAGCGTTTGTTCATACAAGTGTTTATAAACTATAGATACCTACGAGATTTAAGGCATCAACCCCAACAATATCCCACTTGTCCTAAAGCGAGTGGGTGTACAAGATAACAATAAGCACAAAATAATAATCTATGGCACTAAAGCCCAGTACAAAAATCTTCTACTTGCCCTAGTCCAGCCGCGGGTGGTCCCGTAGACCCATGCTCTGAAGGTGACCCTAAAAAATTTTAAGAGAGCCTTCGTAAATGGGTCAGCAACGTTGTGCTCCAAAGCGATCTTTGTGACTTTCACATCTCCTCGATGCACTATCTCACAATATTTCTGCTCTATATGTTTGCCGCATTTGTGACTCCTAGTCTCCTAGAGTTCGCCACAGCACCACTATTTTCACAATAAAGGGTGATGGCCTAAACATGTCTAGAACAACTTCCAGATCCAGTGAAGAACTTACTGAGCCAAACGGCCTCCTTAGCAGTTTCACAAGCTGCTACATACTCAGCCTCCATCGTGGAGTCAGTGACGCACCCCTTCTTAGTGCTTCGCCATACTACAGTCCCTCCGTTAAGAGTGAACACTGAGCTTGAAGTGGATATCCGAGAATCCTTATCAATCTGAAAGTCAGAGTTCGCGTATCCAGTAAGGATCAAATCCTTAGATCCATACACGAGCATGTAGTCCCTCATTCTCCGAAGATACTTGAGGATGTTCTTGACGGTGGCCCAGTGACCCTATCCTAGATTAGACTGATATCTACTGACTATCCCCACAGCGTAGCAGATGTTCGGTCTAGTACACAACATCGCATACATCAAACTACCAACGGTGGAGGCATAGGGGACCCGTCTCATTTTCTCAACCTCTTGAGGTGTTTTAGGACACCATTCCTTAGATAATGTAACTCCATGCAGAAAAGACAGTAGACCCCTTTTGGAGTTCTGCATCGAGTACTTGAGCAACATCTTGTCAATGTACGATGCCTGAGACAGTGCTAACACTTTGTTCTTTCGATCCTGAAAGATCTGAATACCAAAAACAAACTGAGCATCTCCCAAATCTTTCATTTGGAATTGGGTCGCTAGCCAGTTCTTAATGAAGTCAATAAACCTACATAATTCCCAATGAGTAGGATATCGTCTACATACAACATTAGGAAAACTACTGAATTATTGATATTTTTTGTAGACACGAGGCTCATTAACATTTTGGTCAAAGCCGTACGATTTGATTATAGTATAAAACCGAATGTTCCAAGATCGAGATACCTGTTTCAACCCATAAATGGACCGATTCAATTTGCAAACTTTTTGCTCTTGATCTTCGGCTATGAATCTCTCGGGCTGCACCATATAAATGGTCTCCTCAAAATTACCATTCAGAAAGGTAGTATTGACATCCATTTGCCATATCTCATAGTCATAATATGAGGCAATGGATAGGAGGATACAGATAGACTTCAACATGGCAACAGGCGAGAAAGTCTTCTCATACTCAACTCCCTCCATCTAGGTATAACCCTTTGCCACAAGTCTAGGCTTGAAAGTTTGCACCTTCCCATCAGCACCCTGTTTCCTCTTGTAGATCCATTTATAACCTATGGGTTTTACCCCATTAGGTTGATCTACAAGATCCCATATTGAATTGAAGTACATAGACTCCATCTCAGATCCATGGCTTTGACCCATTCATCCCAATCAACATCCTCCATTGCCTTCTCATAAGGCAACGAATCCTCAACCTCGCCATCGGCTACCATAGCCAGAATTTTAGTAAAACCCATATAGCGAACAAGTGGGTTTGCAACCCTCCCACTACGTCGAGGTTCCCTCAACTCTTGAGGTGGATCGGTCCTACCAGATGAACTTCCATCAACAACTCTTGTTGATAGAGCAGGCCCTTCAACAACTCTTGTTGAAACTTCAGTAGTTTCGTTGGAAAGTTCATGCAACACGATCTTATTGTTGGGGTTGATGCCCTAAAGTCTCGTGTCCTATAGTTTGTAAATAGTTTGTACAAACGTTTGTGATGTATAATATGATATTTACTTCACTTCTTGATTTTGCTCATCTGATTGTTTTATTTTCTTTACCACAAACCAATAAACCTAAAATCCTTGGCTGTCTTTATGTAACTTAAGTATGTTAGTGGTGACATACAAGTAGATCATGTCTTAAGTGATAACCAAAATAGTCTGTAGTATATGGATATAGGAGGGAAACCTTATCTTGGTAACGCTATAGATGCAGCCCGCTTTGTGGAATAGTTACAAGTGTTGTGACTTGTCACAGATAGTCTGATCCTGATCATTCGTGTAGGGGACATGCGAGCGGAGGCGTCCTATACAAAGAGTTTGTATAAGACCTGACCACGAAGTGTTAACGTCTCGTTATATAAAACCGTTCATGACAGAGACTACATTTCACTAGAATGACCATAGGTAACATGACCTCAATCCTGAGTGAGTTGGGAACTCCTGCCACTGAAAGCGATCATTTGATTTGTATGGGTGCGAATGGCCAGGCCGTCGACTCAAACCTACCACTTTGGGGATTCGTCTGATTTGGGAGCTGGGAACTTAACTACACAAGATGAAATTAACTACTTCCTCGAAGCAGGGGCACGTAGATAGATAGCTCCCTTAAGGGTTGATTCCAGGGCTTGAACGATGTGGCGCCACACACCTTCTCATGGCCCAAGAGGCGTTCATACATAGTTAGACTATGTTGTATTGTTCATTAGAGGGATCAGTGGTACTTAAGGAGTGAGATGTAACTATAGGGGCAAAACGGTAAATTGGCTCAGCTGTACTTACGAACATCTATGAAGGGTTATCGTACTCATGATTAGTTATATCCAATGGACACATAAATATATCTATGGTAAGAAGAGTTCAACTGTCGGTTTTTAGTGGAATGCTTGGCAGTTAATGGATGGTGGATCTCGTAGCTAAAGAGTTTAATCGACTATTCATGAAGGAAATCGTGCACGAGAATTTCCATGAGTAGCGGAAAGATCATTCCAAATTACAATCATATATAAACTTTACAATTACAGTCATAAACAGAAACATACGGTTATGCATTCATTACAGAAATTACAGCATGAAACTACAAATAATCAAGGAGAAATGCTACACACATTTGTAGACTCATCGTCAACCTTCGGGAATGATTTAGAAGATCCAAAACAAAAAATAGTGGTATTTGCTTCCTTGATCACGAACGCTCGAACACAACAATCTCGAACGCTCGTCTAACACGACCACTACACTGCACGAACACTGCGCCCTCGAACTCAGCAATTGCCTTGGTCACGAACAACCCAATAGCATGAACAAACAACCTTCACAAAACCTCGACATGACACCACCAAAAAGGCTACCTTGGTATTATCGGTGTGAGAATCCATAGGATGGGCTCTGTATGGACTTGGTTTGAGGAAGAAAATGAGGAAACAATAATCGTGCAAACGATTGAGCAAGTGGGAGAAGGTTAAACCTATCGTATAGGTCGATGCCCAATCGTTTAGCAAAAGCTATGCGATCGTCTAGCAAAAGCTAAGTGATTGTTTAGCTCATCGCTTAGCTGCGTGTCCATCGCCTACAAACACTACACGATCGTTTACCTTAGTAAAGCTGTCGCTTAGTAAATCCCATTTACTTGACAACTTCACTGCGATTCTTTTTCGAGAGAGAAAATCTCATATTCACAAAAATTTATCATTACTAAAATTAGGAAAAAAAATTTCCTTTTATCTCACGGTTACCATGAAACCACCAATAACCTCCCACTCAAATGGTTATTAGAGAAAAAGAATTAATTATCCAATAATTAATATTATTATAAATATAAATGATAACCAACTTATCATACTATATTTATAACCCATAGTTTTAATATTTCATCTCATGAAACATATAAACCATGGTTCTTTTTCTATTCCATGGTACTTAATGTAAATCTCATTTACATTAATCCTTCACTAGATGTATCTCAAACATCATACCGATCATATCATATATAATCGAATTACCTCTTGTCAATTTGAACATTTCAAATCAACACCAAGAACTGATCCTTAACTGAATCCATTGAGCTACCAAGGTGTCACACCCTGCCCCAGACCACCCTCTTAGCCTAAAAAAGGACGTGACTGCAACAGTTATCAACCCTTTGGCTGAACTTACTGCCTAATAACTCTTACGAAATAACTTTGTTACCAAAATATAACTTATATACAACGAAATGTCTTTAAGCCAAAAATTTATTAATTTAGAAACATAACATATTTAGATTTATTACAACACTAGATTTATAAGTTCCAAAACCCAAAAACTCTAGTCCCTATATGAATAATAGTAACATGTGTACAATATTAACAGTAACCACCTAAACAGACGGGTTACGAATCTCTTTATCCTTTAGTGGCAGAGCAGATGCAGAGCTATCTCCATACACGAGCATGTAGTCCCTCGTTCTCCGTCTTGACCGTCATCCAGTGATCAAATCCTGGATTGGACTGATACCGACTGAAAATATCTACACATAGTAAATGTCGGGTCTGGTACATGATGCGTTATTTTATGAAGTAAAATTATGGATGATATGCGATGGTGAAATTTGCGTTGAGCACTCAAGTTTCCTCAGAATCTAATTGTAAACCCCACTGAGTTTCCTGGTAAGTCTAGGGTCGAACTTAGAGACTTGGGAAAATAGGTTGCAGTGGTAATTTTTGGAAAACTTTGCGGTAACCAAATAAATCAATAGTTGTTGAAGTTGTTGTTTGCGGTAATGAAAAATAAACAAATACGACGGATTTGAGAAAAGTCTGATTGTGTGATAGATGCACCGAGTATGCGGATGAACGGGTTGAGAAGGTCTTTAGCTAGCGTACTTGGGAATGCGTCAGACTATGCGATCATGCTACAACCATGCACAGCAAGTCATTTTCCAATGCAAATGCGATGCTCCTAAGTCTAGGACACATGTGTTGAATGCAAAAATGTCTATAGAGCTTATTCCTAAGTCTCTACTCTTGTCCTATGCGATGATGCAAGATGCACAAAGGTAAAGTGACAGCACATAATCATATCCTATCTCTAGGATGCATGCGATACATTAATAACAAATAGTGCTTATTCCTAAGCTCCTAACTCTTGATTATGCGTTCTAATCTGACTCTCTCGAGCCTAGATTCTAACCTGACCTTCCCAAGCCTAGATTCTATCCTTAGACTACCCTCCCAGGTATCTCTAATGGACGAATGAGCATACATAATACAAGATAATTGCATAGAATGAAGATTCCCAGTTGTGCTAGCTAAATACTTCTCAACCCATTCAACAGATTTAGCTACTCATGCATAAATAATAGAGAGTAAACAGATATAGAGAAGTAAATTCTATTACGATAATGAGTTGAGTACAAAATAACAATGGAAGATAAAGGTAGAGAGCCTGGTAGCAATTCCTTGCTGACCGAGGCTTTTACACTGTCAATCTCTATTCGGTTCAAAAGATATTCCTGCTTCCACAGGAGTCGGCCCTCTCTTTGTTTTTGAAGCTTCCGGCGCTCTCCCAAGCTTAACGGAACGATCTGTCGGCACAACCTTCTTCTCTCGCATCCGCCTTAAAGTAAAAGAAAATCTAAGAACAAGGCTAAACTATGAACAGAACTTGTGAACTCGTGAGACGGTGAACCCCTTTTCTGAAGGATGCCTTTGGTATTTAAAGAACTTTCAAGGTGAAAGGCGGTTTCTCTCTCATGATTGCACAGATGGGATGACTTTAATTCCCTAACTGATACGCCGAATATTTGTCACCGAAAAGATGAATGTACTTATTATCCTTAGCGACTGTCAACTTAATTCGGATTCGACTATCATCAGCTTTTTGTCCCATCGTGATAAATTATGCCTTTCACCCATATGCGCCCACCATGTTTCACTGACCAAGTTGCGGCAATCCTTCTTGAGAAAATGTTTGTGAACACAATCACCGCAAAGCCTTGCGATAATGCTGCACTTGACCAATGATTTCCTATAATCGCAATTTTCGTTTTGCGTCAACGCATATTCTGCATAAAAATACAAAAATAAATTGTTCCTATGCGATGAACGCATGCGACCGTAATATTATGAATTTGATGCTTTTTGGACGTAATTTAACATGTTTCATCAACGCAAGCAAACATTGTTTAAGAACTTAGCACTATGATAACATGCATTTCTGCCCGTTATCAGTACACAACATTATATGCATCAAGCTTCCTACAGCAAAAGCATAGGGAATTCGTCTCATCTCCTCAATCTCTTGAGGTGTCTTAGGACATTGATCCTTAGACAAAATGATTCCATGCCTGAAGGGTAACAAACCCCTCTTGGAATCTTGCATCCAGTACCTGATCAACATTTGATCAATGTATGATGCCTGAGACAAGGCTAATCGTTTGTTCTTACAATCCCGAATGATTTGGATGCCTAGAATATACTGCTCCTCACCCAAATCTTTCATTTGGAACTGGGCAGCTAGCCAATTCTTAATGTCAGTCAGATACCCTACATCATTCCCAATGAGTAGGATATCATCTACATATAGTACCAGGAAAGCTACTGAGCTGTTGATGATCTTCTTGTATACACAAGGCTCATCAATGTTCTGATCAAAGCCAAATGACTTGACAACAGTGTCAAATATGATTTTCCAAGATCTAGATGCTTGTTTTAACCCATAAATGGACCTATTAAGCTTGCAAACTCGTTGCTCTTGATCTGAAACTATGAACCCCTCTCGTTGAGTCATATAGATGGTCTCCTCAAGTTATTATTAAGAAAGACAATTTTGACATCCATTTGCCATATTTCATAAACATAAAATGTGGCTATGGATAGGAGAATCATGATAGACTTGAGCATGACAATAGGTGAGAAAGTTTCCTCATAGTCAACTCCCTCGACTTAGGTATAACCCTTTGCCATAAGTCTAGCCTTAAAGGTCTGCACCTTTTCATCTACACCTCTCTTTCGCTTATAGGTCCACTTACACCTAATAGGTCTTACCCAATAAGGGTGGATCAACAAGCTCTCAAACTTTATTGAAATACATAGACTCCATTTCTTGGTTCATGGATTTAACCTATTCATCTTTGTCAACATCCTTCATTACTTTCTTACAAGACAATGGATCCTCAACCCCATTAAACGAAATGATGTTTTGGGCTTTAGTCAAACCCATGTAGCGATCCGGTGGGTTCATAACCCTCCCACTACATCGAGGTAGTCTCAACTTTTTGAGCTGGTTGACTAGATGTTCCGACCTCAACAACTTTTGTTGATCTGTCGGCCTGTTCAACAACTCTTGTTGAATTCTCAGCAGTCTCAATCTCTTTAGAGATCTCATGCAAAACAAGCTTACTTCGTGGCTTATGATCCTTCATGTGGTCTTCTTCCAAGAAGATAGCATTTGTAAAAAACAAACACTTTGTTCTCACTCAGATCATAGAAGTATCCACCTCTCGTTTCCTTGGGGTAGCCTACAAAGAGGCAAACCATCGAACATAATTCCAACTTCTTTGGGTTAGTCACTAGCACATGTGTCGGACAACCCCAAATCTTAGAAGTGGCAAAACTACTTTTACGGCCATCTCCATAACTCAAAAAGTGTTTTAGAAACACTTTTCGAGGGAACGTTGTTCAGGATATAACATGCAGTCTCCACTGCAAAACCCAAAAACGAGTCTAGAAGATGAGCATAACTCATCATAGACCGAACCATGTCCAACAAGGCTTTGTTTCTCCTTTCAGATACACCATTTTGTTGAGGTGTACCAGGGGCCGAGAGTTGGGATTCAATCCCATGTTCTATCATATAGTTCTGGAATTAGAGGTCCATATACTTTTCACCACGATCAGATTGTAGTGTTTTTATCTACTTACCTAACAAGTTTTCAACTTCAGCCTTATACTCCTTGAACTTATCAAGGGCTTCAGACTTACGTTGCATTAGGTAGAGATACTCGAACCTTGAATAATCATCTATGAAAGAGATGGAATATTTATACCCACCCAGAGCTCTAACATTCATCAGACCATAGAGGTCTGAATGTATAAGCTTCAAGGCTTCCTTGGCTCTGTAACCTTTTCTTGTAAAAGGTCGTTTGGTCATCTTGCCTTTGAGGCATGATTCACATACCGGCAAGGAGTTTTCTTCTAAACTCTTTAGAAGTCCACTTTTCACCAACTTCTCAATCTTATTGAGGTTGATGTGACCTAACCTTAGATACCAAAGATGGGTGTTTTCTTTAGAAGAAACCTTTGGTCTTTTAACTGTTGTTGCCTGATGCGTTATTTTATGTGATGAAATTATGGAATGAGATGCGGTGATGGAAATGCGTTGAGCAACAAGTTTTCTCAACGGAATCCAAGTATAAACCCCGCTGAGTTTCCTGGTAAGTCCAGGGTCTAACTCAGGGACTAGGGAAAACAGTATGCGGTGATAATTTCTAAGAGACTTTGTGGTTACCAAAAAAATCAAATAGTTACTTGGGTTGTTGTTTGCAGTATAAAAATAAATGTATACGGCGGATTTGAGAAAAGATCGAATATGCGGGAGATACACTGAGTATGCAGAGAAACGGGTTGAGAAGGTCCTTAGCCAGCGTTTCCCAGGAACGCGTCAACTATGCGATCATGTTACACTCATGCGACAACAAATCATTTCCCAATGCAATTGCAGTGCTCTTAGTTCTAGGACGCATGTGTTGAATGCAATAATGTCCATAGAGCTTATTCTTAAGTCTCTACTCTTTTCCTATGCGATGATGCAAGATGCACCAAAGACAAGGTGACCGCACACAATCATATCCCATCTCTAGGATGCATGCGATGCGTTAATAGCAAACAATGCTTATTCCTAAGCTTCTCTTTCTTGATTATGCATTCTAATCTGACTCCCCCGAGTCTAGATTCTAACCTGACTTTTCCAAGCCTAGATCCTGCCCTTAGATTACCCTCCTGAGTATCCCTAATGGACGAATGAAGCATACATAATACAAGATAATCGCATAGAATGAAGATCCCCAGTTATGCTAGCTAAGTGCTTCTCAACCCATTCGACAGATTTAGCTACTCATGCGTAATAAACAGAGAATGAACAGATATAAAGAAGTAAATTCCATTTCTATAGATAAGTTTAAGTACAAAACGACAATGGAAGATAAGGATAGAGATTTTGGTAGCAATCCCTTGCTTCCCAAGGATTTTACACTGTCAACTCTATTATGTTCAAAAGATATTCCTGCTTTCGCAGAAGCTGGCCCTCTCTTTGAGCTCAACACTTACGACACTCTTCCAAGTTCATCTGAACGATCTCTTGGTACAATCTCGCTTCTCTCGCTTCCACCTTAAAATAAAAGAAAATATAAGAACAAGGCTATTCTAACTATGGAGAAAATTATCTAAGTATCTGAACTAGCCGAACTGCCTTTTTTACGGTTGCCTTCGGTATTTATAGATCTTCGGGGTGAAAGACGTCTTCTCTCTTATTATTGTACTGATGGGATGGCTTTAATTATCTGTTTGATGCGCCGAATATTTGTCACCGAAAAGCTGAGTGTACTTGCTACAGTAGACCGTTAACGGCTTGTCAACTTAATTAGGACTCGACCTCATCAACTTTTTGTTCTATCGTGATTAATTATGCTTTTCACCCAGATGCTACCACCAAGTTGCGGTGGCTCTATGTGACAATCCTTCTTGAGCAGATATTTGCGAGCACAAATCACTGCAAAGCCTTGTGGTAACGCTGCGCTCAACCGTTGTTTTTTTATGATCGCATTTTATACTTTGCGTCAACGCATATTCTGCACAAAAATACAAAAGTTAACTATTTTTATGCGATGAACGCATGCGACCGCAATGTCATGAACTTAATGCTTTTTGGACGCAATCTTATATATTTTATCAACGTAAACCTGCATTGTTTAATAACTTAGCACTGTAATAACGTGCATTTCTGCCCATTATCATTGCCGTACTGAATATTTCATTGTTAAATAAGGCTTTTATGACTAATGGCCTTAGTATATGTAAGTTACTTTCCATTGAACCATAACAAATCTTCATTCCATTCTTGAAATTAAACACTTTATTCTTAAGAAAAAAAAACAAACAAAGAGACGATATAGCCTTGTTCAATGAGACAAGCAACTGAGATTAAGTTCCTCTTAATATGAGGAACTACAAAAATATTATCCAGTAATAAATAACGTTTCTTGTCAATAAATAACTTCAGCCTGCCTACAACAACAATTGAAACAACCTCACCAGTACCGACTCGTAGAGTCATCTCTCCCTGTGGTAACGTTTGCCAGGAACTGAATCCTTGGCAAGAGGAACTGATATGATTGGTAGCACCCGAATCTAAGATCCAGGTAGAATCATCATTCTCTACCAGACATGTCTCCAAGACCAATAAATCAGATTTACTGTCTTTCCTCTTTTGGAGAGTAGTGGGATCAGTGTCAGAATAACTGACACTGCTGGTTTTGTCATCTTTTGGAGACCTTAATCCTTATACTACAGACCTATTTAGGTTATCACTTAAGGCATGATCCACTTGTATATCACATATACATGTTTAAGTTCATATAAGATAATTATGGAGCTTTATTTATTGGATATGAGTAAATCCATAATGAAATAACATTTATTTTATTCATCAAACAATGTGTATCATTACAAACAACAAGACTTTGGGAGAACTAGGACACCAATCCCAACACTATTCACTTACTGTTGGAGCTTCGAGCCATAGATCCATAAGGTCTACTTGGTGGCTTGGATAAAAGTTGAGAACAGTTTTTGAGTTAGTTTGAAATGTTCAAATTGACAAGAGCAAGTTCGATTATATATGATATAATTGAACTGGTTAATTATATATGATTTGATTGACTAAATGTATGAGATACATTATTTTGGAGGAAACTGGATATAAATATGATTTATATCAAGTAGAGGAGAAAACACTATAGTTGATATACGATATCAAACTATAGGTTAAGAATATAATTATATTCATTATTTTATTAATTGGGCGATTATGAGATAATTGGCCGAAGTTTTCTTCAAATGTGTGCGATAATGGGAAGTTCAATTCAGTTCTAGTAACTGAAGAATAAAATAAAAATTGTTTTTATTTTGAGAAGGACATGCAAAATTGCTCACGGTGTGAAGTTTTGTATCGCTTAGTATTAAGACCCTATACGATAGTGCCCGCCTACTAAACGATCGCACACCCACACATTTCTAAACGATAGCCCACGATTTCTTAAACGATCGCTTAGCGCCTGAGCGTAACTAAACTATCGTTTACCTTTTCATAGACGATCACTTAGCTTTTACTACACGATCGTGTTCCCCGCTTTAAATGATCAAGCACCCGACTATACGATAGTCTCTTCATTCTCCCACTTGCTTGTTTGTAGTACACGATAACCTTTCCTCCACCCCTCTACCAATTCCATCAAAGTCCACCCTTTGGATTCTCACTCCGAGAATACTGAAGGCTTCGAGTGGTGGTGTCGTCCCTGTTGCCTTTTGTTTGTGCGCTACTGTTCGTGTAGACGACCGTGGTGGTGCTAGGCGATTACTTGCTGAACGAGTAGGAGCGAGAGGAGTTCGTTCACGGTTGGATCGAGTCTTGTGAAGAAGAGTCTTCAACTGGTATGTTTTCTCGGTCTTTTATTTTATCTTTTAAAGCATGTCAATAATTAGTGTTTTCAATGCATATATGTATGTTAGAATGTATATGTAGAAATTCTGTCATAATGAAATTGAAAAGATCCACTTCTGCTCATAGGTACTCTTGTATAAGAGTTCCTTCACTTACTATGTGGACTGTGCTCCCTCATATGATCCTCCTCCAAGAATGTAGCGTTCGTTGACACAAACACTTTGTTTTCCTTAAGATCATAAAAGTAACCCCCTCGTGTACCTTTGAGGTAACCTACAAATAGCACAGCCTCAAATGTGGTTCCAATTTCTTTTGATTGGCCTTAAGCACATGTGTTGGGCAACCTTATATGCGAAAGTGACGCAAACTAGTTTTACGCCCATCCACAACTCCAAAGGTGTTTTGGCAACACTCTTAGAAGGAACACAATTGAGGATATAAGTTGCAGTCTCCACTGCAAAACCCTAAAACGAGTTCGATAAGAATGCGTAACTCATCATTGACCGAACCATGTGCAACAGGTTTCTTTTTCTCCTCTACGATACACAATTTTGTTACGGTGTACCAGGCGCTGAGAGTTGGAAAATGATTCCATGTTCTATCAAATAGTTCTGAAACTCAAAATTCAAAAACTCTCCACCTCGATCTGATCGAAGTGTCTTAATCCATCTATCCAATGCGTTTTCAACTTCAGCCTTGAAATCTCTGAACTTTTCAAAGGATTCAGACTTTCATTGCATCAAATAAACATACCCATACCGGGAGTAATCATCAGTAAAAATGATGAAATACTCATAGCCTCCCCTAGCTTGCACATTCACCGGACCAAAAGGCTTGAATGTACTAACTCTAGAGGCTCTTTGGCTCAATGACCTTTTCCAGTAAAAGGTTTTTTAATCATCTTGCCTTCAAGGCATGACTCGCACACAGGTAAAGAATTTTCCTCTAACTTGCTTAGAAGTCCATTATTCACCAACCTCTCAATCCTATTGAGATTGATGTGTCCTAATCGAATGTGCCAAAGTTGGGCATTTTCCTTAGGAGAAACCTTATGTCATTTATTTTGAGTTATGGCAATTTTAAAAATCTCTATGTTATGGAGGGAATTTGTTACTAACGGCCTTAGCACATACAAATTATTTTTCAGTTTTGCTGAATAGGTCTCAACACCATCTTTCAAAATAAACACTTTATTCATCGAAAAGTAGAAGAGTATATTTACATTGAATCAGACACTTTAAAGAAATTAAGTTTCACTTTAACTCGGGAACAACATAAACATCATTCAAAATGATAAATTTCTTTTGTAAAGTCAATTGGAGTCCTCCCACTACCGTAGTTGAGACGACGTGTCCGGTGCCTACTCGCATCATCATCTCACCAGCCTCAAATTGTCGCCAGGATCTAATCCCCTAAAAAGAAGAACAAATTAGTGGCCCCAAAGTCAATAATCCAGGCAGAATTATCATTATCCACTAAATAGGTTTCCAAAACTCGTAAATCATATTAACCTTGTTTTTCCTTGGCCTTAGCCTTCTTCTTCTCCTTCAACCAGCGAGGACAATTTTGCTTACAGTGCCCATCCTGGTTGTAATGAAAACACTTTCCTTTTTCAAGCGGCGCTGGTCGCCTTCCCCACTGAGCGACAGGTTGCGGGATAGCAAGTGCCTTCCCCTTTCCCTTACCACACTTCTTCTTCTTCCACTTGGAAGTATTAGAAGTAGAAGGTGCAGACTTTATTCTTGAGGTCGAACCTTGATGGAACTTCTTTGGAGATGATGCAATACTTGCCTCACCTACCTTTTTCTCCTTACTTTTCAGCAAGGATTGGAATGTCTGCAACTCGGTGAAGAGAGTTGTAAGGGTATATTCTACTTTGTTCAGCATACATTGCTTACAAAGTGCAGGAAGCTATCTAGCAACGAGTGCAGAATTATGCTATCCTGGCTGCCCTCATCGATGCGTGACCCATCCATCTCTGCTACATTGAAGTGGACTATCATGTTCATAATGTGTTATCGAATAGATGTACCCTCATCCATTTTGGAGTTGACGATGCTTTTCAGAGCTTCATGCTTGAGCTATCAAGACGATTGTCCGAACATTCCCTGCATGGACTCCATGATCTCATGTGCCGAGACCATAAGCTCATGCTTCTTGGCCAAAATGTCGTTTAGACTGGCCAAGATGTAAGCTCGGGCCTTCTCGTTCGCCCATGTCCATCTCTCATAAGCCTCCCAAACATTTTGAGTGGCGTTCTGAGTTGGAATAACTCCTCTATAAGGACAAACCTCAAGTCATCGATGATCAAAATAGTAGTTATCGTGTGTTTCCAACTATTGTAGTTTTTGCCAGTCAGCTTATCGGCGCTTAATAGAGCTAATGTGGCTGCAGCCATTTTAACGTTGATGAAAAACATGAAAAAACTTAATAAGTATATGCATTACCACTTTTTAACACCAATTTTAGTTTTAGCAAAATAGTTCCCATGTACCATAAATGAAAAGGAATCTATTTCGTAATGATGCCCTAGCGAGGCAGGACAAAAGTCACTGGTGGGGTGATCAGGTGCCCCTTCACTGGGATGAGACATTCTCAACCATTAGACAGAAACAACTCTTGTAACTGACTATAACAGTCACCATTTTTCGGTCCAGAACTGTTAACCTTTAACAATTTTGCGTAAGTGTAACCCTTCGTTTTTTGCCCTAGAGTCCCGCCCTAATGCGCCTACCGTAGAGAAAAAGTGGATTAGGACAAGAGACTAAAACGACCTTATCCTACAGGAAATCAGATAAAGAGCCATGCAAAACTGCCATCCTATAGGGGGGACACTCCCAGGGTGCCTCGAGGCGATGCACAGAAATGTTATCCAACCTAATGAGAGAGATCGTGGGATATGTTGTCACACGTCCCGCTTCCATTTACTATGAACATTCTCTCCATTCACCTTGGTATTGACCTACCCAAACACCATCATTTAGGGGGGACACTCCCAGGATGCCTCGAGGCCGAGGATAAATCTCACAGTGTGAACATTAGGGAGAAACGTGAAAAGGTTAAAGTGAAGTATCATATACCCCAAGTACCTCCCACTGAATGTTCTACCTATGGGTTCATTAACTTAGACAACCCGACTACTGATTTTATCTAAGTGAGTTTAATTTTCTCAAAAACAACTATTATCTTTGATAATTAAACAAGTTCAAATCAAGTCCCATTAAACTCTTTAACGGACTATCATAGAATTTGCATGCATGCAGCAAATCTATCTAATCCGCCTTTACAGGTAGGTTCCCAGGTAGGGATGTTCCGTTTCCGTCAGCTTAAGTACCCCAGCCTAGACAAAATCCGCCTTAGACAAAAGGTCCCTTAAAGATAGATTTGGTACATATTTAATCTTTTATTAGTCAATTTAATCCTATTAAATTGGAAAAAAAGATTAAACCTTAGGTTTCTAATTTTATTAGAACCGTGATTTTAGGTCTATCTCCATCAAATTTTAAAACTCTTTGAAAACATGATTCAAGCCTAAGTTTGCATGCATGTCTTTCTTATTGATTTTAGTTCTAATTTCCCTTATAACTCTTATAAAAGAACAACCAAAACTATTCACATTACTAAGCAAAACTACGTATTTATAACTTTTATAAATTTAACCTATGTGTCATGCTTCATGCAATGTCCATTCATTACTATATATAACTCTTATATACTGAAGTAATGAACTAAGCATACATGCTTCCATACATCCTTATACTATAATACTTATAATATAAAGATGATGCATGAATACGCTTAATGAAGGAAATCAGATTCGCAATTTTCATGAGCAGCAGAAATAAGATTATCCCAAATCACATTCATGAATGAACATTACATTTATAGTCAACTTCCAAACAAGCGGTTATACAATTCTTACAGAAATTACAACATGAAAAATACAAATGCACAAATAGCAAACTCTACGCACATTTGAAGATGTGTCTCCACGCTCCTTTGTGCACGACCACTCGAACAACAGCAACCTCGAACGCTCGATCTACACGACCGCAACACTGCACGAACTCTTCGCACTCGTCCTCAGCGATCGCCTCGGTCACGAACTCCTCAGTAACACGAATGGCTCCACAGAACCTCGATGTGTCGAGTTGAGTATGACACCACCGACAAGGCTACCTTGGTATTCTCGGTGTGAGAATCCAGAGGGTGGGCTTTGTTCAGACTTGGTATGAGGCAGACAGAGGAGGAAAACACCGATCGTGTACACGACTGGGCAAGTAGGAGATGGCGGAGTCCTATCGTATAGGTCGATGCCCAATCGTTTAAATAGAGCTAAGCGATCGTCTAGCAAAAGCTATGCGATTGTTTAGCTTATCACTTAACTCGGTATGTCGCCTACATATACTATACGATAGTTTACTTAGGGCAAGCAATCGTCTGGCAAAACTATGTGATCGTTTGGTAAATACCATGCGATCGTTTAGCTCGCCCTAACCATTGTTTAGTAAATTTCGTATTTACTTGATGACTACGTGAATTTCTTTTGTGCGAGAGAAAAACTCAAAAAACTTTTTACGAAAACTTTTCAACAGTTTGTAAATCATACTAAAAATTAGGAAAATCATTTCCCTTTTAAACTCACGGTTACCAGGAATCCAATAACCACCCACTCAATTCGTTATTAAAGAAAATAATTAATTCAAATAAAATGATAATCAACTTATATACTATATTATAACCTATAGTTTTAATATTTCACCTCATGAAACATACAAACCATAGTTCTTTTCCTATTCCTTGGTACTTAATGTAAATCTCATTTACATCAATCTTCCACTAGATGTATCTCATACATCAAACCGATTATATCATATATAATCAAAATACCTCTTGTCAATTTGAACATTTCAAATCAACAACAAAAACTGATCCTCAACTGAATCCATTGAGCTACCATGGGGACCTCATGGACCTGTAGCTCGAAGCTTCAACGGTATGTGAATAACTGACTAAACTTTTTAGTCACAGAATCCACCATCCGTTAACTGCCAGACACTCTACTAAAGATCGACAGCTGAACTCTCCTTACCACAAATATATTACGTGTCCATCTTAACCAATCAACAGTGTGACAACCCTTCACAGATCGTTCGTAAGTACAGCTCGGCCAATAACCGTTATACCCCTGTAGTTACATCTGTCTCCTTAAGTATCACTGATCCCTTTAATGAACATAAGTCATAGTCCTACTATGACTGAGTCTTCTCTTCCAAAGAGAAGTTGTGGCCACTATGTTCAAGCCCCGAAATCAGCCCTTAAGGGAACAATATCTTTACTTATCCTTGCTTTGGAAAAAGAGTGAATTCCATCTTGTGGATTGAGTTCCCAGCTCCCAGATCAGACAAGTCCCCAAAAAGGTAGGCATGTTGAGTTGGCAATCTGGCCACTCTCACCCATACTGATCAAAGGATCGCCCTCAAAGGCAGGAGTTTCCAAAACACTCAGGATTGAGGTCGTGTCACCTATGGTCGTTTAGGTGAGATGCAAGTCTCCAGTATCAACGGCGTTATATACAGAGTCTAGTCATCTCGTGGTCCAGGTCTTATACAAACTCTTTGTATAGGACACCCCCGCTCGCACGTCTCCTCATGAATGGTCAGAATCTACCATCTATAGGAGTTTACAACACTTACAAACCTCTACAAAGCAGGCCGTATTCATAGTGTCACCAGGATCAGGTATCCTACCTTAATTCTTATACTACAAACCTATTTAGGTTATCACTTAAGGCATGATCCACTTGTATATCACGTATACATGCTTAAGTTCACGTAAGATAACCAATGAGCTTTGTTTATTGGATATGAGTAAATGCATGAATTAAATAACACTTATTTTATTCATTAAACAATGTGTATCTTTACAAAACAACGAGACTCCGAGAGAATTAGGACACCAATCCCAACAATCTCCCATTTGTCTTAATGACTCGGGAGACTAATGTACAATATAATATAAAAAATGTACAATATACAATAAACTAGGGCATACCCAGTATCATCTCCCACTTGCCCTAGACAAGATGTCGCATATCCCGCAAACCCAAACTCTCCAAGTGACCCTCGAACACTTTAGCCGTGAGGGCCTATGTAAAGGGATAAAAAACGTTGTGCTCCGATGTGATTTTCGTGACTATCACATCATCGCGATGTACAATCTCCCTGATCAGGTGATATTTTCGTTCTATGTGCTTACCCCGATGATGACTCCGAGGCTCCTTTGAATTGTCCACAGCCCCGCTATTATCACGATATAGTGTGATAGACAAATCCATATTTGGAACAACTTCCAAATCTAATAGGAACTTCCTCAGCTAAACAACCCCATTAACTGCTTCACAAGTCGTTACGTATTCGGCTTCCATAGTGGAGTCCGCGATGCATCCTTGCAAGATGCTTCACCAGACTACAACCCCTCCATTCAAAGTAAACACTTACCCCGATGTCGATTTGCGAGAATCTCTATCGGTTTGAAAGTGAGAGTCCGTTTTCTGAAGATACTTGAGGATCGTCTTGACTGTCGTCCAGTGATCAAATCTTGGATTGGACTGATACCGACCAACAATCCCTACTCCATAGCAATGTCGAGTCTGGTACACAACCTTGCATACATCAAGCTTCCTACAGCAGAAGCATAGGGAATCCGTCTCACTCCTTGACTTCTTGAGGTGTCTTAGGACATTGATCCTTAGACAGAATGATTCCATGCATGAAGGGTAACAAACCCCTCTTGGAATCCTTCATCTTATACCTGATCAATATTTGATCAATGTATGATGCCTAAGACACCGCTAACCGTTTGTTCTTGTGATCCCAAATAATCTGGATCCCGAGAACATATTATGCCTCATCCAAATCTTTCATTTGGAACTGGGCAGCTAGCCAACTCTTAATGTCAGTCAGATACCCTACATCATTCCCAATGAGTAGGATATCATCTACATATAGTACCAGGAAAGCTATTGAGCTACTGATGATCTTCTTGTAAATACAAGGCTCATCAACATTCTGATCAAAACCAAATGACTTGACAGCGGTGTCAAATTTGATGTTCCAAGATCTAGGTGCTTGTTTCAGCCCATAAATGGACCGGTTAAGCTTGCAAACTCTTTTCTCTTGATCTTGAACTACAAACCCCTATGGTTGAGTCATATAGATGGTCTCCTCTAATGGAACTCGAGACATACGCAGTGGAAAAAAGACCTAATTACACTCTAATTGATTTTAATTTAAAGGAAAAAACATGCAATTTGAAGGGAAAAAAACAGTAATCAACTTACCTTTAAAGCTCCTAAAAACCGCTTTTCCTTGTTGAATCTCGACCCGAACTCTTTCGAACCACCACTAGAGTTGACCTACCATCCTCTGGACTCAGAACCGAGTTGTGGAACCCGGTGGATTAAGAAAACTGAAAGAAAGAAAGAGATAGAAAAAGAAATGGAATTTTAGATTAGGTTTGGGTTTTAAATTTTTCTCCAGAAAATGTGATTTTTCTAGCCCAAATTTACAAAAAAAAAATTGGCAAAATGGAAAAATTCTTTTCATTCAAAATGAAAGCCCATTTTATGGAAAAAAACCATGCAACAATTGTATGAAACAAATCCATAAAAACCCAACACCTATAATCCACTATCTTAGTGGGTTTAATGTCTCCACTATAAGCCAACACCTAGCCCACTATTTTGTTAGTGGAATTATGTAACAAAAGTTTGGATTTTTCCACTAACTTTAGTCAAAGGGCAAAATAATCATTTGGTCAAAGTTAAACTTTGACCAAAAAGTCAACATTTTGACTTTTTATGATTTTTTTCCATGTTGACTAATTTTGACCTCACGAGCATGAATCCACATTCATTTTCTCCAAATTCAAATCACATTTGAATATAAGGTCGGTCAAAGTTTGACTTTTTAAATTCAAAAGTCAACTCTTTGACTTTTTACATCTTTGACAATTTCCATTATTTCCAAGCTTTCGAATATGAACATATTCATATTCTTGATATTTAACTCACATTTAAATATTAAAGCTATATCTCTAAACTGAAAAACCCGACCACTATATCACATATACTTGTCAGTTTCTCTCTTTTCACCTAATTCGAACAATTCGAATCATTCTATCCTACTGTTCTAAGTTTATTCCATATGAGCTAGTAGGGGAACCTAATGGACCTATAGATCATGGGCTCCAACGATCCGAGATTAGTTGGCTAAACTCTTTAGATGGAGCTAATCAACATTCGTTAACTAACGGGTCATTCTACTATAGTCTCGTAGTTGTAGTCCCCTCACTATAGATATATTTGTGTCCATTTGATATAACCATGATTAGTAAGCTAATCCTTCACAGGTTGTTCATAATCTCGACTGGGTCATAAAAACGTTTTACCCCTAAGACTACATCTTGTTCCTTAAGTTCCACTGATCCTCTAATGAACAATTGGTTTAAGGTTCAACCTAAAACCGAATCCCTCTCAGGCCAAGGAGAGGGTGGGGCCGCTTGTTCAAGACCTGAATTCAGTACTAAAGGGAACAATCTATCTACTATCCCTATAACGGGTAGGAGTGAATTTCGTCTTGCACCCTATGTTCCCAACTATCCACCCGATTTTACCCCTGAAATGGGAGGCTTATTGGGCCAGCGATATTGAGTTGCCCTCACCTATGCAGATCTAAGGATAATTCCGATTGAACAGGAGTTCATAGTTAGCTCAGGATTAAGATTAAGTTACCTAGGTCATCAATTAACGAAATAGTCAGTTTTATACATAAAACGACATTTAGAACGTAAAAAGTGACTATTTCATGGTTCAATCTTATGTAAACTCTTTACATAGGATGCCCCCACTCACATATCTCTATATGAACGATTCAGGATCACATCGTTTGTACTAACTACAAAGTGGGCCGCATCCATAGTGTCCCCAGAATAAGGCACCAACCTTATTCATATACAATAGACCATTTTGGCTATATATTTGAACTTGATCCACATTTATGTCACTACATAAAGTTCAAACTACATTAAATAGCCTCAGGACCTTAGTTTATTGGATTCAAGATTACAATTTCAATTACAACTTTATCGAAAAACAAAACAGAATATGTTTATTAATTTACAAACTACAAGTTTTAGGACATAAAATCCAACATCCTCAAGATTACCATTAAGAAAGGCAGTCTTGACGTCCATTTTCCATATTTCATAATCATAAAATGTGGCTATGGACAGAAGAATCCTGATAGATTCAGCATGACAATAGGTGATAAAGTTTTCTCATAGTCAACTCCCTCAACCAAGGTATAATCCTTTGCCATGAGTCTAGCCTTAAAGGTTTGAACCTTTCCATCTACACCCCTCTTTCGCTTATAGATCCACTTACACCCAATAGGTCTTACCCCATCAGGTGGATCAACAAGCTCCCAGACGTTGTTGAAGTACATAGACTCCATTTCTTGGTTCATGGCTTTAACCCATTCATCTTTGTCAATATCCTCAATTGCTTTCTTAAAAGACAATGGATCCTCGACCTCATCATTCATAATGACGTTTTGGGCTTCAGTCAAACCCATGTAGTGATCCGGTGGGTTCATAACCCTCCCACTACGTCGAGGCAGTCTCAAATTTTGAGCTGGTTGACTAGACATTCCGACCTCAACAACTCTTGTTGATCTGTCGACCTGTTCAACAACTTTTGTTGAACCCTCAATAGTCTCAGTCTCACTTGAGATCTCACGTAAAACGAGCTTACTTCATGGCTTATGATCCCTTATGTGGTATTCTTCCAAGAAGATAGCATTAGTGGAAACAAACGTTTTGTTCTCACTTTGATCATAGAAGTATCCACCTCTCGTTTCCTTGGGGTAACCTACAAAGAAGCAAACCTTTGAACGCGGTTCCAACTTATTTGGGTTAGTCACTAGCACATGTGCCGGACAGCCCAAATCCTGAAGTGGCGTAAACTACCTTTACAACCTCTCCATAACTCAAAAGGTGTTTCAGAAACACTTTTCAAGGGAACGTTCTTCAAGATATAATATGTAGTCTGCATTGCATAACCCCAAAATGAGTCTGGAAGATGAGCATAACTCATCATACACCGAACCACTTCCAACAAGGTTTTGTTTCTTCTTTCTGATATACCATTATGTTGAGGTGTACCAGGGGCTGAGAGTTGGGAAGCAATCCCATGTTCTATCATATAGTTCTGGAATTGGAGGTCCATATACTCTCCACCATGATCAGATCGTAGTGTTTTTATCTTCTTACCTAACAAGTTTTCAACTCCATCCTTCTACTCCTTGAACTTGTCAAGGACTTCAGACTTACGTTGCATTAGGAAGAGATACCCAAACCTTGAATAATCATCTATAAAAGAGATGAAATATTCATACCCACTCAGAGCTCTAACATTCATCGGACTACAGAGGTCTGAATGTATAAGCTCTAAGGCTTCCTTGCCTCTGTAACCTTTTCCAGTAAAAGGTCGTTTGGTCATCTTACTTTTGAGGCATGAAACACATACCGACAAGGAGTCTTCTTCTAAACTCTTTAGAAGTCCACTTTGCACCAACTTCTCAATCCTATTGAGGTTGATGTGACCTAACCTAAGATGCCAAAGATGGACGTTTTCCTTTGGAGAAACCTTTGGTCTTTTAGCTATTGTCTCCATACTTAACATTTCAGTGTTAAACAAGGCTTTTATAAGTAACAACCTTAGTTCTATTCCCAATGTGGTAGGTTTGAGTCGGAAATCTGGCCACTCACACCCATGCAAATCAAATGACCGCCCTCATAGGTAGGAGTTTCCAACTCACTCAGGATTAAGGTCATTTTACCTATGGTCAATCTAGTGAAATGAAAGTCTCTGTCATGAACGGTGTTATATAACGAGACTAAACACTTCGTGGTCCGGTCTTATACAAATACATTTGTATAGGATACCCCTGCTCGCATATCTCCACATAAATGATCAGGATTAGACCACCTGTAGCACTTTACAACACTTGTAACATCTACAACGCGGGTCATATCCGTAGTATCACCAGGATAATGTTTCCATTCTATATCCATATACTATAGACCATTTAGGTTATCACTTAAGACATGATCCACTCATATGTCTCCACATACATGCTTAAGTTACAACGACAACCAAGGATCTTAATTTATTGGTTTGTGGTAAATTCAAATAAAATATCTCATATTTCATAGACAACAGTGAAGAAAATATATCTTATTATTACATCATAAGCATTTGTTCATACAAGTGTTTACAAACTACAGGACCTTATGAGATTTAAGGCATCAACCCCAATAATAATAATATTCTTTTCTTTCCTCTCAGTCTAACATTACAAACCATCATGCAAGACACTTTCTAACCAGTGGGGCCTTTCGAGGTGACAACCAAATTGACTTCAATTAAAGCTTTATTCAATTAGAGGTTCTAAATTAAAGTGGTTCATGCTCAAGGTACAAAAGATAAAAAGAGGGATTCATAACAAAGAACACTCAAGAAAGGAGTATGTTATCCAATTTCTACTTCAAAGTACGACATACATCATGAGCGACTCATCAACCATCATAGTAAAAGAAAACAACTAAAGAACATACTTCAATCAGTCTTAGCATTCTTCCTAACCTAAAATTAACTCTATTTCAAAAAATTTCAAAAATTTTCAGTTTTTCAAATTTTCCTCAAATTTTCTCCAATAACATGTATAAAACATTCAACTCAAAACATCATGCATAACAACACGAGATTCAAGCACAAAGTATGTGTAAGACCCGCACCTTACTTTTCCCTTTTTATCTATGTTTACTATTAAGTTAAGCAAAATGTTGGGTTGAGTATCTAAGTTAGATTCGATTTGTACATCCCGAAGTAAAAGATGAGTTTGAAACTGGAGAAAATGGTTAAGTAAGGAAGCTTAGCTCTCGTTCACATCATCCTGGCTTGACAAGGGAAATTTGGCTAAGTGTTGATCGTACTGAAGGATGCTTGAACATTGAGTAAGCATCAGGCGAGCATCAAGTAGATTCTGTCGAATGTCTAGTATAAATGATCGAGAAGGGTCGAGCATCAAGTAGAAGTTGCTGAGTGTCGAGTATATGTGAGCGAGGAAGGAGGCGAGTGTAGACGGTGAGCGAGGAAGGCTTGCATGTCGAGTTCGAGCGTCCAGTAAGGGCGCATGTCGAGCGAGCTCCCAACGTCGAGTTCCCCATCGAGTAGCGAGTCCTCCCATCGAGTATTTAACAGAGAGTCTTGGAATTGTCTGTCGAGTAAGGACATCTCCCCAACGAGTTTCCCCAGCGAGTAACAAGTTGCTCGAAACACTAAGATTTGAACGCTCAGTTGTAGACTTCTCTTTTAGTAATCAGGACAAATGACTTAATCTCAGCCCTTGATTTTCATTAATGGGTGAGGTGGCTTAAGGAGATTCAGGTGAAGGGTTGGACAGTAGTATAAAAAGGAAGAGAACTTCAAGGGCTTGTTTTTGGACGTTTTACTCGAGCAAACCAAGAAACTTGGTACCATTGGAAAGCTCTTCGAGTCTAGATGTTGAAATAGAGCCTTTGGAAGGGAGATCTCACCGGAAAGAAGGCTGAAGAAGCAAGGAAGAGTCAAAGGTTCATTTTCCGGGCATTTTTGGGCACTCAATGAAGAAACATAATCTAGACCGAATCGCTTGGATTTTCGAGTTGAAACTTAAAGGTATTCTCATAGACACCTTTCCAAGTAAGTTTGAACGCCACATTCAAATAAGTAATCGCAAAGTTTTGAATTGTTTTGAATGAAAGCATTCTCAAAAGCTGAACGCAAAGTTGCGGAGAATGAATAAAAAGTTTTTGAACAAAGGCTTGCCAGATTTAAACTTAGAAAAGATCTTTTTGAAGAAGCAGCCGAAGTGGAGGAGAGCGTTGCGGCCATGGTCAGAGGTATGTGTAAATTATATTCTGAAAGGCTAGTCATCGCAAAGGAAAGCAAGAAAGTGAGTTAAGAATTTCTTAAGTATAACATATGCTTGAGGACAAGCATGATTCTAAGTTTAAGGGTGTGATGACGGGCAAAAATGCACGTCATCTTAGGCCTTTTATTTAGAATTATGAGGATTGTTAAATAGAATATGCGACGAATATGTTAGAAATTCATGAGAAAATGAGTTTGCGTCGTTCAGCATCAAGAATCTCGGCTAACCCATTATTATGCGTTTAGATGTCTATCTTTGTAGCTAACGCACGAAGCGGACGCATAAGCAAAAGCCGGGCTATCGCATAGACGACCATATGTGGAGAATTTCTCCATCGCAAAGGCAAACGTATATGTTCAACGCATGGGTGTTGCGGTAATCAACCGCATGTGTCCATCGCATAGGAGTTGTGATTGTCAAGTGATTGTTGTCATCGCGTAGAAGATGCAGTAATCATGCGAATGCGATCATCGCAAGATTGCGGCTACACGATGATAACCATAATAGAGGGATGAACGCAAAGTTGGTGGAATGGGAACATTAACGCATATCTCAAGAAAATCAAAAGATGATGTTGACATTTCACCTACCACACCGCGAGCAACAGAGACTCAGAAAAGGACCATCGCGCCACGAATGTCAGAATTAGAGCAAGTCCATTAATGCTGTCAGCGATCAAGCTCTATAAATAGAAGCCGATGAGTGGAATTTCATTTCATCCAAGGTTTCCTACCTTCGGGTGGATCCTTGTGATCCAGACCAAAGCGTTAAAAGAAAGCTTAAGAGTTCTTCATCTTCTTCATCCGAGTGACGACCGGAGCCTTCGCCAGAGTTAGATCTCGAGAGAGTCAGCTCCACCGCCCTTCCATGGCACAACCGGCAACCTTGACACATATCCGCTAGAAGCAAGACATTGCTTCCAACTGGTCCTTTCATTTTCTCTTTTTTCCTTATATTGTATTGTATTACATTTTGGTTAAGGAATAATACATTTTGTGAGCAATGCATTTCTATATTTTCCTTCGACTCCATCTTCATCTTCATTTACTTAGCATATTTAACTTTCATTGCATCACTTAGTGAGACTGTTAGAGTATCGCATACTTAATCATTCGGCATAGGAATATGAAGCATGTAGCAAACCACCGAGAGGTGTGCGTTGCGTGAGTGTTGTGAGAAAACCTTATTTGCTTAGTGTGAAGTTGTAGCAACGTCTGTCTATAGGCGGACGCAACGCTTGTCTTTGAGTAAAGTCAACAACAACTAACTGTCTGGGAGGGTAAGTGGTTGGTCGCATTAAGTAATGTAAGCAAGTAATCACTAGAGATAGGAATAATCTTACGTCAACTAGGTTATTGCGATTACCTTGTCTTATGAACGCATCACTCATCATTTAGGCATACTTGAGAGAGTAGTCTAAAAACCAGATCTAAAACTCGAGAGAGCGGATCAGATCGCATAAGCAAGAATGGGGAACTTAGAGATAAGCTCCGTTTATTATTACACAGCGTATGCACCCTACGGAGAGGATAATGCATACGTCCAAGAAGTAGGATACAGTGGTATGGTCATCTTGTTTATGTGTGGGAGCACATGAGCAGGAATAGAGACTTAGGAATAAGGCCTCTCGACACTTTGTATATACATCGCATGTGTCCTAGAATTAGGCACAAGTGTGTGTAGCATAATCGCATAGCTTGCATTGATTGAGGTTGCCCTTGCGGCCAATCTTAAGGGTTGCGATGAAGACATCTTCACCATTTTATCTATTTTTCCATGCATTTACTACGCGTCAACAGTTTCCGTGTCTCTACCACTCATTCATACTTCTATTGCTTTGTCTGTTAGTTAGGAGTAGAAGTAGTTTGTAGTTACAACCCCCATCATTCTTTTATTCATTTGCCGTAAACACATCACCGCATAGCATTTAGTTACAAGTCCCTGAGTTCGACCTCGGATCACCCGAGAAACTTGCGTTCGCGTTATACTTGGCGTGAGCACAAGAAAACTTGTGACAGGAATACATGGTCATCGCATATAAGAGTTACACATATTTTCATTCCAACACATGACCACCGAAGCATGAGAACCAACGCATAACCTAAGACATGCATCGCATATTGCATCTCACATAATTTTAGTCATCAAGTTTTTGACGGCTAATTTTAGAAAGAAGCTTACATCAAACTTATTTTGATGTACACACATTTGGAAAGGAGTCGGGGACTTGTGGAACTCATTTTCTTTTGGGACACATGTTATTTTGGTCATCTTTTTTTTGTTGGACATATGTATGTTTTTGGAACTGCATTTAAGACTTGCACTGTTTAATTTCCTGGATGTGTTTTGTGCCAAGTCGTTGCATATTCAGAATTAAGCAGGTTTATTTAAGTTAGGTAGTAAGTGCTGGCACGTAGGTCGATAACTGCTACCGTCATATCCTCTTCCGATTTTAGAAGGAAAACTGGGAGGGGGTGTGACAGTACGTACCCCCACCCCAAACTTAAAAGGATGCATTGTCCCCAATGCATAACATCTAGAACAATCACACACAGATGAGTGATACAAGCTTGGGAAATGAGTGAGGATCCACGAAACTGAATGGCAAACTGGTGCTTAAAAACACTCGAGTATCATCTCCAACCTAAAGATCAAAACAAACCAATCATGAGGTGGCTCTCTATCTTAAAAACAAACAGACTACTCAAATAACAACTGAAACAAAAATTAAAATAAAACTAGAACATTTGGGTTGCCTCCCAAGAAGCGCTTAGTTTAACGTCTTTAGCTAGACCAGGTTTCCAATTCAGATAACTTTCAGGGTGGTTTCATCATTATGTGCACAGCAACACCTGAAATATATAACTTTCTCCCATACTGGCATTCACATGAAAAATTAGTCGAAGAACAGTTATCAGAAAAGGCATAATCTTCTCTCTCCTCATCCACAAGTTCAATATCTCCCTTACGAATATAATCCATAAAATTTACTATACCTTTCTCGGGAGTTTGTTTAGGACAACTTACCTTTTCCTTGCCTTTTTCTTTACCATGAGATTGTTCGGGATTTTTACCATCTACGTCCTTGATCTCTTGGCACGAGCTTACGGGTTCATTGGGCTTGAAAGAATGAAAAATTTTTGAACTTTACCTCTTCATCATTTACCCAAATTGTAAGCTTGCCATCGTAAACATCAATCAATGCTCTATTAGTGGCTAGGAATGGTCGTCTAAGGATAATAGGAATTTAAGCATCTTCTTCCATGTCTAAGACCACAAAATCCACTGGGAATAAGAAATCGTCGACCTTAACCAAAACATCCTCTACTACACTATGAGGGTAAGTGAGGGAATGACATGCCAACTGCAATGATATCGTTATCAGCTACACCTCTCCTATGTCCAGTTTCTTGTACAAAGATAAAGGCATCATATTAATTGAGGCTCCTAAGTCGCATAAGGCTTTATTTACCGTCAAATTCCCTATAGTGCAAGGAATCATGAAACTTCCAGGATCCTTCAATTTTTGCAATAGCTTTTTCTGTAATATGGCACTACATTCCTCGTTCAAGTTCACCGTCTCGTACTTTTCAAATTTCTTCTTTGAAGACAGCATCTCCTTCATAAACTTCACATAGTTTGGCATTTGTTCCAATGCATCTGCAAAAGAAATGTTAATATGAAGTTTCTTAAAGATATCCAAAAACTTAACAAACTGATCATTTACTTCTTTTTCTGAAAACGCTGGGGATAAGGAATTTTATTCAAATACAACAGGAGAAAGTCCAGAATTACTCCCTGAATTGGATGATACAAAAACATCACCCGTTTTTCCTTGAATTGAGATCAGCTGATGGACTCAATACTACCCGTTCCTCTATCTAGTCTGTCAGAGGATGCATCACATTTTTCCCACTTCTCAACGTTATTGAATTGCACTCTTCCCTTGGGTTTTTCTCCGTACAGTTAGGAAAGCTCTTTTGTTCATCGTATTCAATGTGGCAGCTATCTAGCTAACCTGAACCTCAAGGTTCTTAATAGCTTTCCCATGACTCGTTACCATGCTATCCAGAAAGTTGGTTTTACTCTTGGATTCTTTTATGAAATCCCCAAGCAAAGCCTCCACAGATGGTTTCTTTTCAGAAAAACCTGGAGGTGCCTACAAAATTTTTTTATTATTAGCATAAGAAATTTTTTTCGTGATTTTGCAAACCTAGATGATAATGTGTAGGTAGGTTCATCTGATAGGTATTTTGATAGGCTCCTTGAAAGTTATTAGCTTGGCGTACATAATTTGCCTGCTTAGAGTTAGATACCTCCCGTGAAGTGAGTGAATTACAAGCCGCCATCAATGCAATCGACGATTGGATACCTGTAGCAAGAGATTAATGGCGTAAGTTAAAGTGGCCATTTGCGCCTTTAAAGCATTTACCTCATTGAATTCATAGACACCAGCTGCTCTAGATAGAGACCGTTATGAGGGCCAATCATAACTCATGGCAACCATATCTTCTAATAATGCCCTAGTAGCATCAATAGTTTTTGCAAAGATTGAGCCGCCTGCAGCAACATCCAAGGTGGATTTCGTTGTACTTGTCAACCCATTGTAGAACAACTAGATCTGTAAACAGTCAGGATACACATGTTGGGGACACTTCCACAACAACTCCTTATAGCGTTCCCATGATTTGAATAACTACTTGTCCTCTCTCTATCTGGATGTGCCAATTTTCGTTCTCAATCTTCTCGTCTTTGTAGGAGGGAAAAATTTATTCATAAAATTTTGGGCCAACTCATCTCATGTGGTTATGCTTCCAGTTGCAAGTGACTCCAGCCAGTCTTTAGCCTTGTCCTGCACAGAAAAAGGAAACAATCTCAGTCTAATGGCATCAGAAGAGACTCCATTTATTTTTACCGTCTCGCTAATTTCCAAGAAAGAGTGGATATGCTTATGTGGATCTTCATATGGAGTTCCTCTGAATGCGAGGTCCCGTGCCATCTGAATTAGGTCAGGTTTTAGCTCAAAATTATCGGCATTGATTGGGGCCTCAACTATGCCTATCTAGGTTGTGGGAACAATTGGTTGAAAAAAGTCTCTGATGGTTCTCATGGCTCCCCTAGATCTCCCATGGCGTCAAAATCAACTCTTTGGTTCTTCTTGCCTTTTTCAAAGTCTGTTCAAGTTCAGGATCAAGTAGAACAAGTTCAGCCTGTTGACTTCTTCGCATATAAGGATTCTCCAACCATTAAAAAAAAAACAACAAAAATGCCCAAATTAATATCAACTTAGTCTTAGTAATATTAAGTTTGGGGAAAAAAAAATTTATGCCAGGCTATGACGCCAAAAACTTGATGCGGTGCACAAGTGTACACAATCGAAGTAATAAATCTCAAATAG
This sequence comes from Benincasa hispida, assembly GCF_009727055.1. Classification (NCBI taxonomy): domain Eukaryota; kingdom Viridiplantae; phylum Streptophyta; class Magnoliopsida; order Cucurbitales; family Cucurbitaceae; genus Benincasa; species Benincasa hispida. The sequence continues at coordinate 4,778,792 of NC_052354.1, forward strand.
GGTATCGTCCTCAGGGACCAGCGTGAGCGAAATTTTCCTAAACTTAGCTATCGCAATTCTTTGTTAATTTTATTCAGGTAACCCAAAAGTTGATTTGTATCTATACTATGACTAATGAAAACTCAATCACACACACAATAACAAATTCAGAGCAAAAAGATTCGAGGGTGTTGTTTCAATTAGGGAATATAGTGAATGTGACATGCAATTGATTAAAATTGATAGATTGAGGCTAGAAGTTCTAAAAATCAGGAAATCTTCTCTTGAGCTCAAACCATCCTAATAACTATCCATTGACCCGAATCTCTATTATTGCTTGAATAGTTACAACATTAAGATCCTTCAATCGTACCCTTTATTATTCTAAATTCATTCTCATGCAATTTTGAATAACAATCTAAATTATTAGGTCTAGCTAATTAAACTCTCTCTCGAGACATCTAATTAACTTAGGTTCATTTAATTAATGGCCAGTTAATCAAAAGCATTAAGCACAAATAATTTAGAAATCCATGCAAAATCAATCAACTATAAATTCATTGTTCAAAGTAACATTCCCTAAAATCCACAAATATCCTAAAATAATAGAGTTTAGCCACACATGATTCCGATAACAACCACAAATAATCAATCATTAAAGCAAAAAGTAAATTAACGTAGAAGAATGATCTCCCTTCAATAGGTCCGAATTTCAATCACGATCTCCTTGACTCTCACCACGAATCTCGTGTTGTTCTTCAACAAAATAGTGCAATCACGATCAATCTTCCCGTTATGAACAGCCTAGAGACGATCTTGGATAAACTCTTAACTGAAATCTCGAGTCTTCCACAAAAAACGATCAGAACTGCTGTAATTCGGCTTTTATACAGACTAAAATCACTCAAAATTGGCTCTACCTCTTTCTCCCTGGCGGTGCAACATTGCTATTTATAATATGCTCGCAGCGTTGCAACGCTGGCGTCATGCCAGCCGCGTTTAGAAGTCGTAGCGTTGCAATGTTGCCCTATTCCAAATTGCTCTTGGGTCTGCAGCGTCAAGGAGCAACGTTGCAATGCTCGGCCAACGCTGGCTCCTCTGAATTGCTCTCTAAACTTGCCTCTTTTCTTGATCTCGGGTCTTTGATTTCTTCCTAATTCCATAGTCAACCCGTTATTGCTCAAAATTGGAGCTTTGCCCTAGGTTTTTGCTCATTTTCGCACAACTGCTCCTGATGCTTGGCTTCCTGAAATCACTCAATAAACCATATCAAACCAAACAAAAGCTAGCAATAGTAGCTCTAAATTTGAAGGTAATAAAAGCACTTTTAGATGCTTTTCACGAGCACCATCGTCGTCACATCTGAGTCTACTATATGAGATGTCTAGGTTGGTAATATGTTTTTAAAATAAAAAAGATTTTTCTAAGAAACTGTTTATCTTTGCCATTAGGAAGAACTTCCAGTATCGTGTCGACGGATCTTCTAAGAAGTTATATATTGTAAGATGCGTAGAATTGACTTGCCAATGGAAGGCCGGGGCCATTAAAATGAGAGACTCTGAAATGTTCAAAATTACTAAATATGTTAGTGCCCGCACCTGCCATATGATATTAAGAAAACACGATCATAAACAAGCTAAAAGTTGGGTTATAGCTGAAATAATTAAGTCGAAATACCAAACCTACCCATTCAAAAAACAAACACCACCAGTAAGTGCATGATAAAGTTGGAGTACCAATAACAATTATGATTAAACAAAATTAACAAACCTGGAATGCAAATGAAAATCCATATGAGCTGTATGATTCAGACGACTTAGTATTTGTAGGGTTCTTCTTGTACATTGCAACTTTCTCTTTAAGTGCACTTTGTAAGTTACTCAGAGTTTTCATAAATATCATTTAGCCCCAGTTATAGCTACAAAAATTCTCTCACACATCAATCACCCTCAACATGGTCCAGTCCATATGTTACCTTCGTTCCTTTCCCATCATAACCAACTCGATGAAATAGAATATACTCATCTCCATGCATCCTCATCGCTCTCGAACTAAATATCCGGAAAATCCTTGTCCAACTGAGTCCCATTCATATTGGATTTATCGCCCAAGTACAACTTCCTAAGCCTAAGGGCTCTATCCTGATCAAACTCAACTACACATCTGGGCCTATATCTTAAACCCATCACTATATCAAACTCTTCCCACACGAAAGAAACCTTCCTCTCCAGTAAGTCAAAGTTGATGACGTCTTCTCTATCCTCTTGTACCTCCCTCAAAAGAATATAACGACACAGATGCCCAAAAACTAACTTAACATCCAAAAAATGACCACAAACAATATGCCTAAATACATACAACTACTTAGGTGTTAACTTGTTCTTAATATTCGAGACTGTTTTTGCCATATGAAAACAACAAGTTAGGTTTGCCGGAAAATAGTCAAAAGTACGAATCTTAGGCACCAATGTCATCTGTCACACATGAAGGAACTTTAATTATAGAGGACCTATGAGTGGAAGCGGATCGCCCAAACTCCATTGTGAAAGATCTCATACATTTACAGTCATACGAAACAAATTATGCATTAAATCATAAATTACAACATGCTTTGAATTAAATACAAAGGATGAGAGATTTTACCTTTGAAGAACCCTTTTTCAAGTATATCCCTCGATCATTCACCAACGCGTCGAACAACATGAACGCAACGAGCAAGACAATCTCCTTCGAACAGCAACGAGTTGAAACTCGATCTCCAACAGATCAGACATAACCACAATATTATCTTGGTATTCTCGGTGTGAGAATCCAGAAGTGGTGGACTCTGGCTTATTTGGGTTTGAGGGAAGATTTAAAGTGGAGGAGGAGACGATCGAGTAAACGATGACCGTGTCATGTAAAAGATGAAGTCTATCGTATAGAATTGATACTCGATCGTTTAGATGAGAAAGCTACCGTCTAGTAAACTCAATGCTATCGTATAGTCACTCGATAGTTAATAATCTGAACCGTCTTGTCATCTGATATTTTGAAATCAAATTTCATTTTATCCTAAAAATTTCCATAAAACCGTATAATCACCCACTAAGGGTGGTTATTTAAAAAAAAATATTTTTAATTATCAAATAATTAATAAATATAAATAAATATGATAACTAACTTATCATATTATATTTATAACCTATAGTTTTAATATTGCATCATATACAATATATAAACCATAGTTCTTTTGCTTTATTTTATGGCAATTAATATAAATCATATTTATATTAAATTTAATAACTATGAATCTAATTCATAGAAATTATATTTGAATCATATTCAAATATTAGTTCCTCCAATTATGCAATAATGTATCAAATACATTATGTCAATTATATCAACTATAATTGAATTAATTTAATTATATTATATATAATCAAATTCCTTCTTATTAATTTGAAATGTTCAAATTAACCTAAAAATTGATTCTCAACTTGAATCCATTGAGCTACTAGACCAGTGGGTTTCAAAGATAAAAATCCTCGAAAACAAAAAATAATTAATAGTAAAAACTACTTGGTTGATGATGTAAATATTCATGAAGAAATATTCGACATGATTAGTGAGGAAGGTGAAATATCTAAAGATAATAATGAGATTTCAATAAACTATGTCATGACAGGAAAAAGATGAAATCGAACTACTGTAGTTATTGGCAACATTTTTGCGTATAATATTGCTCTTGATATTATATATGAAAATGAGGATCCTAAACCAAAATCTATTAAAGAATGTCGACATAGAAAATATCGGCTTCAGTGGAAAGAAGCAATCGAGACAAATTAAACTCACTTTCAAAGTGATAAGTTTTTGGACTAGTAGTTCGAACACTAAAAAGTGTCAAACCTATGAGATACAAATGGGTATTTGTGAGAAAATAAATGAAAATAATGAGGTCACAAGATACAAAGCAAGACTAGTTGCATAAAGTTTTTCACAAAGACATGGTATTGATTACGAAGAGACATATTCTCTAGTGGTGGATGCAATTACATGAAATATTTAATTGGTCTGACTGTGTATGAAAGTCTGGATATGCATCTTATGGATATAGTCACAACATATTTATATGAATCTCTTGATAATGATATGCATATGATAATCCCATGAGGATTTAAGATACCTGAAACATAGACATCAAATTCTCATGAATTGTATTCAATAAAGTTACAAAGATCACTATGTGAATTGAAACAATTAGGACATATATGCTACAATCACTTGAGTGGATAAAGAAGGATATCAAAATAATCCAATATGTCTGTGTATTTTTATAAAGAAATCACAATCAGGATTCACTATTATAACTGTATATATTGATGACTTGAATATAATTGGAACTCTTGAAGAGCTTTTAAATGCAATAGAATGTCTTAAGAAAGAATTTGAGATGAAAGATCTCGAAAAAACAAAATCTTGCCTTGGTTTACAAATTAAGTATTTAGCAGATGAAATATTTATTCATCAGTCAACTTATACAGGAAAATTTTTGAAAAGATTTTATATGAACAACACACATTCATCAAATATTATAGTGGAAGTCCATTCATTGGATATAGAGAAAGATATATTTTGACCTCGAGGCAATAATGAATAATTTCTTAGTCTTTAAGTAGCATATTGTAGTGCAATTGGTGCACTTATGTATCTTGCTAATAATAGAATTCTATATATTGCATTTTCAGTAAATTGATTAGCTATATAGTTCTTCTCCTACAAAAAGACATTGGAGCGGAATTAAGCGTATACACCGTTATCTTCGAGAAACAACCGATATAGGTTTGTTTTATTTAAATATATCAAAATTTGACCTAGTTGATCATGCAGATTATGAATATTTATCTGATCCATACAAAGTTAGATCTCAAAGAGATTATCTGTTCACATGTGGAGGAACTGCTATATCATGGCAATCACCATAACGACCACTTCCTCAAATCATACTGAATTATTGCAATTCATGAGGCTAGTCGAGAATGTGTATGGCTAAGATCAATGACTCAGTACATCTGTGAAACATGTGACTTGTCTTTTAATAAAGATCTTCAAACAATATTATATGAAGACAACACAACTTGCATAACCCAAATCAAAAGAGGATATATTAAAGGAGACGAACAAAACATATTTCACCGAAGCTTTTCTACACTCACGATCTCAAAGAAAATGACCACATCACTGTATAAGAAATTTATTCGAAGGATGATTTGGCAGACTTATTTACAAAGGCATTACTAACCGCAACTTTTGAAAAATCGATGCACAACATTGGAATGCAGCGACTCAAATATCTTAAGTGATGTTTTCACGGGGGTAAATATATTGTATTTTTTTAGGAGTATATAGTGGAGTATATATTATGTGAAATATGTACTATTTTTCCTTCACTGAGGTTTTTTCCAATTGAACATTTCCTAGTAAAGTTTTAACGAGGCATATTTCATATATTTATATATAGGAGTATTATAAATATTATACAAATAAATAGATACCCATTACTTAGTGCCCGAAAAGTCATGTATCAATATTCATGTTGTCCACGCGCTTTGCAGTTATTCATGTTTGGTGTTCATATAAGACCACATCCTACTTGTCACTTTGCCTATAAATAGTGGTATTTGGCAGATATTAAAATCACACACATTGATCACAAATCCACCTCAAATTTCCACTATGTTTTCATATTATTAATTTTTTATAATTTTAGTTATTTTATTTTATTACTATATTATATTTTCTCCATTTCACACCGCTGTGAATATTTAATACCCAATATCTCAATTTTCGATCATTGATGAGGAGCTACATCAAATTCATTTGGACGCTATATTTTGTACTATCCGTAGCATTTTCGCCTTTATAAAACCCTCTCCCTCTCTCTCCGAGCCACTTTCTCTCTCAGTTTACATTCGCCGCACGACGGTCGACGGCCTGCTGTTCGTCGGTTCTCAGATTCGCCGGCCTGCTGTCTACTGGTTCTCTTTCGTTTGACAGTGCCGGTTTCCTTCTGTTTGAGCGTTCACTTACGTTACCCACGACCTGGTGGACCTTGAATCGATTTACCCACTTCGTTCGGGTTGAGCAATTTGGAACATTCTACAGCTAGGAATTGAGTCTCTTTGGTGAGATTTTTATGGTTAACAATCACCTTTAATCCTTACCCAGTTTGATTAATTTTTTTTTTGGAAATTTCTTTGCACAGTTTCAGCTTGTTTAGCTTAAGGGGCTGCCTTGAGAAAAGTTTGTTATGTTCAAACAGTCCATTTGAGGTCGAAAGGCGACTTTGAATAAAAAGTTTGGGCAATTCTTTAAGGTCTTTTAGAATTAATTTTAAAAAGTTTCGGTCATTCTTTAAGGTTTTTAAGAATAAATTTACAACATGTAGGTGGGTACTAAATGCTGAAACTAAAGTTATAATACATGTAGTAATTACGCAGTCAAAGTCCAGTCTCTCCAAATATCTCTCTTCTGTTAAATGCCGTTTAGAACAATATCAATATACTCATGCTTCATGCAAGTCACTTGTTGTTGCACGTTGTGATACTTGCAGATAGCTTCGAATGTCTGCATTTGCGAACCCCAATCCTAATAAATCCTTTGAGGTAAGCTGTTATTGATGTGTGCTTTGTGGGTTGTAGATTTTGGATTTCCACTTAATTTGTAAATCAGTTCAATGCTTAGTTTTGCGTGGTTTAAACTTACATGTTTCTTTCTAAATGTCTGTTTTTAGGTTGCTCAGCCTCCCAGTGATTCTGTGTCGAGCCTTAGTTTTAGTCCAAAGGCCAATCACTTGGTTGCGACTTCATGGGATAATCAGGTCCTTTTCTTTTCCCTCTTTTTTGTGCTCTTACTTGCTTATTTAATCATTATTTTTATTCCTATTCAGATTAGGGGTTACTTTTATGAAAGTTAGGAAGTTTTGACTGCTATTTTCAATTGGTCCTTTGGATGTTGTGCGAATTAGCTAAGAGAATGTCAAACTGATATATAGCATTCGAGGTCTATGAATTCCATAATTTCATATTTAATGGCTTCTGCAGGTTCGTTGTTGGGAGATAATGCAAAATGCAGGTAATGTTGCCAGTACGCCTAAGGCTTCTATATCCCACGATCAACCGGTATATAACAATTTCGTTTTGATGTTCTAGTTTAATTAGAATTTTGTTGCTGTAAGATCCAAACGTGGCTAAGTTATTTTGCATATTACTTTTTGGCTTAGGTTCTATGCTCTGCATGGAAGGACGATGGAACGACTGTATTTTCTGGAGGCTGCGACAAACAAGTTAAAATGTGGCCCCTATTGGCCGGTGGTCAAGCCATGACTGTAGCCATGCATGAAGCACCCGTCAAAGAAGTTGCATGGATCCCCGAGATGAGCCTATTGGTCTCTGGAAGTTGGGACAAGACATTAAAGTAAACGCTAATTTGTTTATTCTTAATTTATCTTTAAGTAATTTGAACATTTTGTGACATTCATATATTCTCTTCAATACAAGTAGCACAGTTTCACGATTAAAGCTCAGTTCGTTATTGTGGAACATCAAAAAACATTCCGAGTCAGTTTCACACAATTTGTCTCACTTGCCTGTTTTGATCTTTGTTTCATTCATTTATGTGGGCACGTGTTTGTTCATGTCAAGGCACGTGTAAGCCAGATATGTGGCTTTGACCTCTGCTTTTTTATGGTATACTCACTTGATGGTATGAGTTGATGTAGTTTGAGTGTGAGTTTTTCCTCAAATGGTTGTTCCTTAATTTTTACTTGATGGTATGGGTTGATGTGTAGTATTGCTCCTTAATTTTTTCCTCAAATGGTTTCATTGTGATATGTTTCATCCTAAGAATAACTATGAGTGTGATTGTATTTCGTTTTAGCATGAAATCATATGTTGGATCATTTTAATTAGTCAGATTCATCTCATTTTGAAAGATGATGTTGCTGGAAACCAGCGTGTTCATATCCATGAAGCACCCTACTCTCTCTCTCTCTCTCAGCATTTGCACTTGCTTTGATATTCTGGGACTTGCACCATTCCGGTCACTTGTTAATACGATGAAAAGTATCAAATGTGCCCTTCTGAGGCAGACAATTTGTCATTTTTTGGTCTTCATGTTCACCCTTTGCCTTCTGTTTGTCTACCATGTGGAAGAGTAATCATAGATAGTGGTGAATTACCTATGTGTTCTTATTATGATGAAACTTCTTTTATGGTTTTCTATCAATTCAGGTATTGGGATACAAGGCAGCCAAACCCAGTACATACACAACAACTTCCTGATCGCTGTTATTCAATGTCAGTGAGACATCCACTAATGGTAGTTGGTACTGCGGATAGAAATCTCATAGTATTTAACTTGCAAACTCCTCAGGTATTGTTTTCTATTTTTCCTATCATCTCTCTCTATCTCTGCCTCTAATGTAATAGCTGAAGTTGTGTATAATATTATGTAAATTTCAGTTTTTAACATTTGTTTATGGGGTCTTTCTGACTTCTTTTAAATGTTAATTTCTTTTATCTTTCATATTTCAAGTCTAATACAGTTAAGTGGTGACAGAGTGAATATAAGAGAATTGTTTCACCCTTGAAGTATCAAACAAGATGTGTAGCTGCCTTTCCTGATCAGCAAGGTTTTTTGGTAATATGTCCATCCCTTGCATTAATTTGTTTAAATGTTTGCCTTCCTTCATGTATAATTCTTTTACTCTATCTTGATGATACTTTAGTTACTACTATTTCAAGGTTCTTATTTCTTTACGGAGTCAAATAATTTTACTCATATTGTGAAATTGCTTGATCTGATTTCATTAACCATTCCAGGTTGGTTCAATAGAGGGAAGGGTTGGTGTCCATCACCTTGATGAGTCTATGGCAAATAAGAATTTCACTTTCAAGTGCCACAGGGATGGGTCTGAGATTTATTCTGTCAATTCCTTGAACTTCCATCCTGTAAGTTTAGAATGTATTACGTTATTTATTTTTTGCAGCATATAGAGATCCAAGAAACTCCAAAATCTTAACACAAAATCCCAACAATACATCAACTAACTCCTTCAAGATCAAAGGAAACCTACCTACCAATTAGTGATCAGTGGATTGAATGAAATTTGTGTGTGTGTGTGTGTATGTGGAGTTCAAATCCTGGATTTTTCTACCTCCAATCAAGATGAGTGCATCAATTAGCTGCTAAAGATTACAAGCTTCCTTCACTTATCTCAAACATATCCAGTGATGATCATCCACCATCGATGGCTCGTGCCTCCTGATCTTTTAGTTTTAGTAATACTTTCCAAAATCTTCTTTTCCATGGATTCTAAGTTCTAACCATCACATTGTGCCATTGGTTATTTGGCCCTATAAGGAATCTCTAAACCATTTGGCCTATGAAAATAATTGTTGTTCTTTTTTAAATTACCAACTCTCAACTGTCAGTACACAAAAGCTTTGCAATCATGTTCCAACCAACTGTTTACTTGACCTTTTCTTTTCATGTTAGGATCCCTCCTAACAAGAACAAACTCAAGAATACAAAAACCGAACAAGAGAATTGAAAGATAGAATTATATTGCAATATAATGAAGAAATTACATTGCAATATAATGAAGAAATTACATTGCAATATAATGAAGAAATTACAATATACCTCAGGGTTGAGAAATCCTCTCCCAAATTCCCAATTAGGAAATCCTCACATAAAATTCTTCATACCTTCCTAACACTCTCACTCCTATTTATAGCAATATTCAGGAACTAATTTTCCATTGAATTACTCTTGTACCCCTTACTAATACCATACTAATATTCTACTAATACCCCTATTATTTCTATAGCTAGGTGTCTTACAATACTCCTCCCTTCGAAGACACCTTCTCCTCTAGGTGTGCTTACAAAATACAATCACAAAATTGGGCTTGTTCTTACTCACTTTTTTTTAATGCAATAAAAAATTTGAACTCTCTACCAGCCCCAGCCTCCTTGGAAGAAATTGTCTTTAGCCTTGGAAATCCTTTGGACTGTAGTGATTTCACTTGCATTCAGCCCATTAAACAGCCCATGACCACATAAACTTCTATAATTGTCTTTCTTCTCACAAGGCACGTGATCCCATTTGACAAGTTGTATATCCCTGGGCCAATTTCCACGCCATTTATATTGGTATTTAATTTTTAGAAATTTTCCTTAATGGGCTAGGCCCATGATCCATATGCTGGTCCAAACCCTTCTGAGCCCATACCTCATCTTCCATAAAAATAGCAACTAGCTTCTTGCAATTCCAGCCCATAATCAGGCCCAAAATCATGCTGTCACTTTGTCCTTTCCATGTACCCACCTCCAGCCACGTTTTCCTTCCAGCCCTAGAAATAAATGGGCTTCCATTAATTTTCTCGACTTCAGTCAATAATGCAGCCCAAGAACACAAAATCTGGCTAAGGTATTTTTATTCTCTCCAGGCACGTGTCTACAATTACTGTTGCAATTTTTTTTCCAACCACTGGGCCCACCAACTGACACTTCACGTGGGTAGAGAATTTTTCCCTCTCTTCGAAAATTTTCCTTTTCCCACGCCTTCTTCTCCTTTGGTAGCCCGTTCCCTACTGCAAATTTGGACACCACCTTCGCGAAGACTTCTGGACATGCTTGTGACTTCGCTGCCACCTGCATTCCCACAACCTCCATTCGTGTGTCTGCTCGTCCACCTCCGTCGCACAACATCTCCACCTCCTTTTCCTGCAAATGGTCTTCTCGATTGCAAATCTTTTTCTCTGTCTGACTGGCGATGTTCGCCCTGATGCCTTTCTTCCGCCACGACTTTCCCCCTCCATCTTTTCCCACTGTGATCCAAAGCGACTCTGCTTGTCGGTCTTTTCGCAATCCCAATCCATGAACCATTGGCTTCTTCTCCCTCCATCTCGGCCAACCATCCTCTGCATCTTTGAGCATCGACAATTTCTTCAATCGCCCACCATTGGTCGCGGGCGTTGATTTTTCGCCAGCTTTCCTCCTCGCTTTTTTGATCATGTGTTCGCCGTTAGGTGCTCCTTCCTTCGTTTCTTCTTCCGATTGCCATGTCGCCTTCTCATTAGTAATGGTTGACCCCTTTTCTCCGATGCTTCTACCTCCTGTGATCGGCATTTCCACTTCCATTGAGTCCTTGTCTCTGACCATCTCACCCCTTGCCACCGACGATAGACACGAATTATCAGGTTTCTCTTCTTCGATTTCTCCATCTTCGAGTCCTTATTCTTTTTCTCTTCCTTCTTTTCTTTTGTTTCTATCAACTGCATCTCTTTTATCTTTGGTGTCCATTTTCTCTCAACAAAACTTGCTGGAACAAGCACCATTCCTTCTTCATCACTGCCTTTCAACGTTTCAGAAGATCCTTCCACAAATAAGCTTTCCATTGGAAGCTCGTTGGAAATTTCAGATTCAACTCCTGCCACAAGCATTTCTTGTTTTTTTGATCTTTTCTTAGCCGATTCTTCTTTCTTTGCTTCCATAGCTACTAATCTCCTCTCTTCTCTTTCTCTATCTCTTTGCAAAGAATCCTTGGGCCTTTGTTGCAATGCTTTCATGTCTCCCTGTATTTCTTCCGTATTGGTTTGCAAACATCTAACCCTCACGTTGTTCAACCTTCTCTTTTCTCCTTCTCGCTCGATTTCTTCAATCTCCCCTTGGACTTTCAAAACATCCACAATCGAGGTTGAGCTCTTGATCTCACCCCTTGAGCACCGATACCTATTGACTACCATTGATAACTACTTGACATTCTTGGCCATTTCTTGCACCAAGCCTTTAAGCTCTGAAATATCTCTTCCAACAACATCCACCCTCTCTTCCCTTGTTTATCGAACCATTCTCTTTTCTCCTCTTTGGGTTTCTTGAAACTTCTCCTGGATTTCTCTTTCAATTCTTTCACACTTGCAATCTGCCATCCATTTCCGCATTTGCTCCCATGTCCATGGAGTTTCTCCTCTCTCTGCTGCCTCACGTTTATGATCAGCAGTCCATTTACGCAGCCGTTCCCATGTCCACGGTTCTTGTTCCCCCATTGCGAAACTAAATAAAAAAGAGTACCCAAGAAGAACAGCTCTGATACCAATTTGTTAGGATCTCTCCTAACAAGAACAAACTCAAGAATACAAAGAACAAACAAGACTATTAACAGGTAGAATTATATTGCAATATCATGAAGAAATTATAATACACCTCAACACATTCTAGAGGGCGGAGAAATCCTCTCCTAAATTCCCAATTAGGAAATCCTCACATAAAATTCTTCACACTTTCCTAACACTCCCACGCCTTCTATTTATAGCAGTTATCAATAACTAACTTTTTATCGAATTACCTTTATACCCCTTAGTAATACCATACTAATACTCCTATTATTTCTATAGCTAGGGGCCTTAGACTTCATTTCCCCTCTGAAGAAATACACTCGATCCTTTCCATTCTACCACCTTGCCATAACTCCGCCCCCTCCCCCCTGTTGACTATTTTTAAAATGACAAGTACGTTTTTCTTATCGGTGTGCTCTTGGGGTGGTTATTAATTATTTTTCTGAATGTAAGTGATTACCACCTAGCAATTAAGTTTTGTTTGCTGTATGTTGATCAGTGGTTCTTTAATCTTGCTATTTATTGAACCACACTTTCTTTCAGGTGCATCACACTTTTGCGACTGCAGGGTCGGATGGTGCTTTTAATTTCTGGGACAAGGATAGCAAACAGAGGCTGAAGGTGCCTCAGATCTTTATTAGATTTTTAACTTTATAACCCTTACTCTTTTTCCATATTTACAAAATAGCTTGTGGTTGCATGGGAACTACGTTTAGAAACAACTTTCTGACACAACTTGTTTGGTGGGATAATGCTCCAAAACAAACTGCCCCTTAGTTTGTGGCTCAATTTAATCTTTTATATTAGCTTTATGAACAGAGATCAGTATGTTAATTTATGACAGCATTAAATTGAGCTAAAAACTGACGGGAACTTAATATGTATTGATGTACTTGAGTTAAATGAACCTGTGCAATACCTTCAGTTCAGCACACACTCATATATATATATATTGGCGGTGTTGTATGCTTAAAGATCTATATTAACACGAGGGATAAAAGGAAAGAGAGAAAAATTGCAAGAACGTGTCTGCATATAATTTGTTTTAGTTTTACGATTAGTTACTTCTATAATAAAAAAGTTAAAGGAAAATTATTTGTCCTATCTCTCAGCACCGAACTCCAGAAACTGTATATCTCACGCCCACATAAACTGTTCTATGTAAGTGTGTGACTTTAATGTGCCAGATAATACCACCTTTTTCTCCGATCTTATCAACATCTTGAAAATTCATGTCCAAAAAAAGTTTACATCTTAATAATATTTTGAGGATTGATCTTAATGAATGAATAGTGAATGGTTATCTTTTTTTGCTTTCAGGCCATGTCACGGTGTAGTCAGCCCATAAGTTGTAGCACTTTCAACCAGGATGGGTCGATATTTGCATATTCAGTACGTTTCACTTTCCTTCCTTTATTTATTTATAATAATAATAATTTTTTTTAATTGCTGATGCTTGCTGACCACCTTCCCCTCAAAAGGTTACACGAACACCTATCATAAACCGTTGTTTTCAACATGTTTAGCAACGTGCATTACATTAGGTTATATTAGTCATTCAATGTTAGGTTTAGTAATTGTTACCAATAGACTTCGTGGGTTGAGGGTTTGGAAATAGTAGATAAACATTTCAAATAGTTCGGAAGTGGGGCTTAGGGGATGGCTCCTGAATTTCCTCATTATCTTTTTCTTTGTTCCCACTACAATGTCTCTCTTTCATTTTGGCAAATTCCTATCACGCCTCAACCCAACCATCTTGATTGAAAATATTTTAGACCCTAGTGGGTGCAAGCTGTACAAATACCTTGGTGTTTCATGCCCGTCACAGTTACCGTTATACATATGATATGGTGTACCGTAAGCAAACTGCGGGAATCCTTCTGTTTATGTTCTAAAGAACGTTAGGAAGAAGTTGTAAGTGAGCTGAATTCAACATGTGGAATTTGTGTAGGTGTGCTACGATTGGAGTAAAGGGGCAGAAAATCACAACCCAGCAACAGCAAAGACTTACATTTACTTGCACCTTCCGCAGGTATGGTGTGCATAATATTATTGTTTCTCTTTTCCCTGTACTTGTTTAGAATGTTGTTGGAATATGAGAATTTTGCCTTTTTGGATGTAGGAGGTCGAGGTTAAAGGCAAGCCTCGAGTTGGGGGCGGCGGAAGAAAGTAGTCACTGTAGAATCGATTGCATATTCCCCCCTTTACATGTATCTTTGTTCTTTAATGTCAAATTACTAATAGGTCTAAATAGGCACTTGCAAAAATCTTGAATATATTTTTAGTTTAGAACGTAGACTATTTTTGTATGATTGGAAAATAGTGAATTTTCAAATACTTGAGAGAGCTACAATTGCGTTTCCTTTGCTAAGAGATTTGTATTTTTGTACCAAGTTGTTCATTAATGGTGATGTTTTTGGTGAGATGGAACCATTTTAATTCGAAGAATAGACCTTTTAGAATTTTGATGACCAAGAGGTTGATTCTGATTGGATATGATTTTTATGAATTATGATAATTCTGCAATCTAGCCTAGTTTTGAACCGGAGTTTACTTTAGTATGCTTTGTAGCCTTGTTCATCCCTCCAGCCGCAGAAAAGATTGGTTTGATAATAATTTGGTTTTTGAAAATTATGTTATTTTTTCTTTACCATTTATTTTACCCTTGATTTTTTTAAAACTATTTCACGTATAAATTAAGTATTTTTAAAAATTATTTGTTTAGTTTTCAAATTTTAACTTAGTTTTTTAAAACACCATTTAAAAGGTAGATGATAAAATAAAGAAAACAATAGTGTTTATGAATTTTTGGGTGGTTTGTTTTTCTAGAAATCAGGGTAGTTGAAATAGGTGTTTCATTGTTTGATAATCATGTTTGTTTTTCTAGTAAAATGTGTAGAATATCTTGAATATTTAAATAATGTTTGTCTTAAAAAAGGGGTCTAAATTGATGAATCGGATCAAATCAATGGGTTTGATCTAGTTATTTTTAAAAATTTGGTGTCTTTCGTTCACCGGTACCGGTGGGAGAGTTCGGGGTCTAAATTGATGAATCGGATTGAATAGATTGATTTGGTCTTTTTTTTGTTTCAAAATTTTGGTATCTTTTGTTCATCGGTCTATCGGTTTAGTTTGACTCTCGATTCAGGAGCTAAAAAATTAGATAAGACCGGTTCCCAGCCCAACAACTTCTCAGCCTCTCCTCAAGTTAGCCCAATACCAAAAATGTGGGAAAAAAAATTAGAAAATTAAAGCCCTAAAAGCCTTTGACCCCTCCATCCTCAGCTGCAGTCTTCACTCCCAAATCCCTTTTCCACGCCTCCACCAGTCCACCGGCAGCTCCACACAACACGTCGGCACCGGCAGCACCACAAAACCTCCACGGCGGCAAGGTAAAATTCTTTGCAGACCTTTTTTGTCTCATTACACGATCTGTTAACCAGATTTAATTTTCTCATGATCATAATTGGACAATTTTTTTTTTAACAATTAATTTATGGAGAGGAATTTCCATTAGGAAGCCCGTGTATTAAGAGACGCTTCCCAATAATTTATATTTCTCCTTATAAATATCGATTTCAAGTATGGGTTCAAATCAAAGTTATAGTTATGCATGAGAATCCGAACTTACCCAACATTATAGTTTTAGTCAACCCCCTCCAGAGTAACAAATGAAAGTATGCATCAACTTTTAATCACGTCGTACGAACACAATGCATAGAGAAAATGAGAATGAAGACGGGGTGCAATATTATGGAAAGTGATTTAGAGGAGAGAGACCTCAAGAGAAGGATGGTCCAAGTACCTCAAACGTTTAGTTTATCTGATAATTCTATTATCGTTTACATTCCAACAAATTTGAGTTCTAGTAAATTGTTATCAGAGCTATTCAGTTCTATACAAAGTTATGTGGAGAGTTGATGATGGAAATGGACTGTGTCAATCTTTTCAAGATGAAATAAAGCAGTGTTACAAATAATCAAAAGAAAAAAAGAAGAAAATGTTGTTGACGATGAAAGTGTGAGTTGGAGGTATGGTGGCTTGGACGGTAATGTTCAATTGAGAAGTTCAAAGCAACAGAGACATGAGCTCCACAGAAGGATGGTAGTCAATTGAAGGTTAGATGGTTAGAGGTGAGAACTTGGGAATAAAGGATTGTGAAAAGGCCAACATCCATGTGGAAATTATCAGTGGGGGTCATTTCCACAAACGAAGATTGTTGTAGTCAGAAACGGTGGGTTGGTGGATGCGTGACGTGTCGATGCTTTTCTTGTGGAGGAGTGTTGGGCGGTGAATGTTATTAGAGTATTAGAGGGGTACAGTACCGGGTACATTAGTAATAAGTCCAGTCGGAGAGTGGGAGAAATATTTTGATGAGAGTCTAAGTATTTCGAACATTTTGTTTATCTTGTAATTATGCTATTAGTGTAGTGAAGGTGGGTTTGCATACTGATTATTAAGTGAAATATGGTTATTAGTAAGGGTGTGCAAAAATCGGTCCAAACCGATGAATCGGACGAATCGACTGGTTTGGTCCCTTTTCTTCCTTTGAAATTATGATGTCTTTGGTTCACTGGAAGAGAGAACTAGCTGGTTCGGTTAGGATCTCGGTTCTGGAGCTAAAAAATGGGATAAAACGAACAGAACAGAGGTGTATACATACACACACATTACATATTCACCATGGTTTAAAAAGCCCAATTTGCCAGTAGCCCATTCATGATCTAGTTTTTAATTTAAAGAGCTCAAGTAAGCCCAACAACTTCTTTAGCCTCTCCTCAAACCAAATTAAAGATTCAAAACACTAAAATCCTTTGCTCCCTCCATTACACCACCCACGATCTCCCGCAGTCCTCACTACCAAATCCTTTTTCCACGTCTCCGTTAGTCCGCTGCCACCTCCACTCCACTCCACGATCTTGATTCTCCATGCCACCGCCATGACTCCAAGTCCACCGACAGCTCCACATCACCTGTCGGCACCGACAACACTACAAAACCAAGCCCGGCTCCATGGCTCCAAGTCCACCGGCAACTCTACAACTCGCTCCATTGCTTCAAGTCCAGACCTCCATGGTAGCAAGGTAAAAAATTTTATCCTGAAATTTCAACTGCTATCTAAACATTATTCTTCAATACCCAGGAACGACGAGGTTTATTTATTTATTATTATTATTTTTAAAAACAGTGGTTTTAGTCGAGTTGAACCGAGTTAAACCGAACTAGAAGTTCGGTTAAAAACCTGAAATCGAGAATGTTTGGTTTTTACCGGTTCAGTACTTTAGAAAAACACCATGTTCGGGGCCATTGGTTTTGTTCAAAACTGAACCAAACTGAATTGTGTACACCCGTAATTATGAGTCCTTGGGTGGGACAACAAATTTGGCGAAAGTAGAAAGCCATTTTCAATTTTTAAATTTTTAATTTTGAATTCAAAATGTTAGCAATTCACGATAAAGAAATGGGTAGTAAATATTCCCAAGCTAAGCACACGATCGAAATAGTTATCTTCTTCTGTGTTTCCTTGAAGCTTTCCCTTAGAAGCTCTATGAAAGCTCGCTAGTTGTTCAAACCCTTAGAAGCCCCAAAGTTTAGGGTAAGTTTTTTGCCTTCAATTTTTAAAATTTCATTCTTCAGCTGCAAATTTCTTGTTTTGTCTTTTGATGTTTGGTTCCACCATCCCTTGGCTTTAACTCTGATCGATATTATGAATAGGAAAACACTAAAAATTAGGCATCGAACTTGTTCCTGGAATCTAATAGGCGGATTAGATTTCACATGTTTAGTTTTATTTGGTTGCTAAATTAGGTTGTTTGAACGATTTTGTTCCAATTTTGCAATATGGGATGTGAAATTGAATTGGTACTAGGGAAGATTAATCGATAGGTCTATTTGGTAAATCAAAATCTTTCAATTTACATTCTAGAAAAAGAACCCTTAGAAAGTAGCATCAATGAGAGAGTATTTATGGAGATGTTTGCTGACTATCATGAGTGAAATCTCTATTATTTGGTAATTACTTATTGTGATTTCTGAAGTTTGTCAATGAATCAGTTTAAAGTAAATATGTTTTCTCGGTTGGTTTCTGAATCATTTGCCAACCTGGATATTGCTGACATTTGAAGTGCTTATTTGCCACATTTAAGCTTGGATGCATTTTTCTATTACTAAGCCACACTCCAAGTCCAAACCTCCTTTATCTAATTTTAGGCCATGCTAATACCAAAAGTTTAAATAATCTATCCCAAATTTTTGTAATCTATTATCCAAGTCTCCATGTATTGACCAGATGATAGCTGCAATATGATCGGAGGTTATTCTGCCCAGAACAAAAGGATCAGTCCCTGCATCACCCCTAATTTTAGGCCACACGAATACCAAAAGTTTAAATAATCTATTCTAATTTTTTGTAATCTATTATTCAAGTCTCCATGAATTGACCAGACAAGAGATCCTAAGGGATTTTAGGCTTCTAGTGAAAGAGAGCATGAAGGTTGGGTTGAGCAACTAAAATGAGAAAATAGTGTGTTGATACCAAAAAAACGCACCAACGGTGAATTTATATTTCTCGAGGGGGAGTAGCTCGATGTCCTGCAAAATGAGCAAAGTTAAACATCAGTGTGGTGTTGAGCAAAATTCACTCCGATGCTTAGTTAGAATCAAGTTTGAATATATCTCAATTGGTAGAAAATTAGTATAAGTTTGAGAGCATACCCTCCTTTGATCATGACTAAAAAAGTATATAGGTTGACTATTTGACAACTGAAGTGGGCTCGACCTTTCAGTTTCCATGCACTATCGGTCTTTAATTTACCCGTTACCCATCCGAGTCGTCATTATCTGAGTCGTTATACTTAGTTTTCAATCTGCTCGACTCTTGGGTAGAACTCTGACGCTTGGTACATCTCTTTAATACAGTAATGATTTAATTAATTATTCAACTACATGAAACAAAAATAGACTTCTTATTAGTTTTAAAAATAATTATCTTCCTACAAAAATCCTATCGTAAAATAAGTATAAATCATCTAAAAATAATTACACCAATCCATGCAAAATCCTTGTGCTTACATTGGCCATGCAATTGCATGGATTCAAATGTTGGTGGGAGCACATACTTTTATGTGCCGACTCATGTTGGGTCAGCCTCTCATATTGAGTAAGGTCGACAAATTGTTGACTTTTATTTTATTTTTGTACGGACCTCCTTTGAGGTCAATTGAGCTAGGCAACCGGGCTGTCTGAGGGTTGGCCCTTCGAAATGGAGGGTTGACAAATTATCGACCCTTCTTCTCATTATTATTTATTATTTTTTCTTTTTATTTAATTTATTTTCTATCTCACACACATATATTTACTATTTTGCATAGCTAAAATGCATACATCACAACATTGCTCCCAAATGGCTAAAAACCATTTAAAAGTTTAATTGGCTAGGCCTCCTAGCTTGAGCTATTCTCTGAGCTCAACCTGCCTTTCTTAGCTCGACTTGCTTTCATAACTCAATCCTCCAGCTTGACCTGCTCTCTTAGCTTAGTCTATTGGCTCGACTTGCTTTTTTAGCTCAGATGGGTCGAGCTAACTAAGGTAATTTCTCAACTTGATTACCTTTGCTCGAATTTTGACTTTAACTTAATTAACTAGGTTTAATTTTAAACTCGACCGTTGCCCATCTCTCAAATTGGGTTGTGTATAGCCTTTAAACGAAGGCCACCAAAATCCACCACATTCTATTTTTCATCTTTCTTCTACGATTCCTCAAGCTAATTTCCTACTTAGCTTATGGAGAACATCCAAGCCTTAGACTCTAGGATCCATGTGTCAATTGATTTTAAAGATATCGATTTCGTTCCCAATCAAAGGCCTTGAAATTGTATTCGAAGGGAGCGTAGATTTCGAAATGACGATTTGGCTTCCCACTTTCCCTCAGTCTCTTTAACCATAGATATTCTGAATTCCCTTCGAAATAAATTCAGGATTCCTAACTCGGTGCACATGAGAATCCATTCCTTAGGCAAAGCATCTAACTCGCCTTTAGGTGAAGTAGCTTTTTATCCTGCCATGCTCACTTATGGAGTTAGATTTTCACTCCATCCTTTTATTTAAGTAAATGTGATACCTTTTCAACTATTCCAATCTCTTATTATGTGTTACTAGATTGGCACACTCTTTGACTTCAACTAGGGAACCCAAATCCCATTACATCGTACTCTGAAGAAAATAAAATCTTCATCTAACTCTTATTATGTTACTATTCACAAAGGAAACTCCATTATTTCATGTCCGATTAGTGGCGACTGACTCACATCAAACTGCGAAGGTCCTTTTCTGGTCCTGATCGAGTTTCGGGCTTTTATTAAGTTTCTCACATGTTCGCTCGATCGGGACCAACTTTTATAACTTATTATGACAAATTTTTTTTGCTTTGTACAATTGATTGCAAGACTGCCTCGACCAACGCAACTGCTACCTTCCGAGATTCAATTCTTTTGACTGCTCCGCTATGGTTCGAGTTTGGTTCAACAAGAAGCCCTCGACACCTTTGTGCTCGACCTCCTAGTACATACTGGTTTGATTGGTTTTCTCTTTTTCTCTTTTTATTTTATTTTTTATTTTTAAAGAAACACAAATAGCTATGGAGAATTATTTTGAAGCTTTATCTAATTCCCCCCCTTTTTTTAGAAATGGTTCCTTGCAAAACTATGCGCCAAAGAATGGAGGCCGGATTGGGGATTCGTGTGCGCATTCCCAAATTTGCTGTAACTTCTATAGGTTCACGTGATGGGGTCTGATTCCATTCAGAGTCCATCCAACGAACCACTTTCCCAACGGCCATGCATTCGTACTTCTCCTTATCACAATATCTCTAATCAAACAGTGATAATCCCAACCCTTTCAACTGCTGAAGGATCCAGCTCGTCCTCTCCATATCATTTCGGCTTCAATGGACCATATAAGTTCAAAAGTGATAAAGCTGCATACCTGACTCAGGCTATGGAATGGTCTGGTGTAAATGAAAAAATGCTAGTTCGATGGCATGCTGACTCAAGGTTAGGTATTGTATAGGCCTAATAGTACCTTCATATGATAAGAGACTATAAGATCATACTCACATTTACAACTATCTATATACATATTCTCATTTTTCTCTTTTTTTTATAGGCATCCTACTAGTTGCTGATGTCTTGCCAGAAGTTAAGTGACGAGATGGAATTTCATAAACAAAACCATGCGAGATTGCGTGAGATGGAAATTCTCAGGCAAAATTCTGTCTCTCGAGGGAAATTTGACCGAGTTTCAACTTTGTATGCTGAGACATCCATCAAGCTTGTCCACTCTAAAAAATCTTTAGCGACACTTCAATTTTAGTATGATGATTCGGTCAATGAGCTAAAAGAGAAGTTATCCACAACTTATACTGAACTGCAAGAAGTTCGAGCCAATCTATCAGATGCAAAATACTTGGCTGAGAGCTTCCAAGCATACTGTCAGATGGAGGTTGACTGCCTTTAGAATGGGGTCACACTAGCTATGGGCATTGTATATCGACTACAACTTCGTTCAATTTGAAGTCGATGCTTGGCGAGACAATGAAACCCGAGGACTTAATAGCGTGGGTGTTTTTGCTAGCTAAGCCTTCAGTATGGGGTCACGCTAGCTATGAGTGGTACATCGACTACAACTTCGTTCAATACGAAGTCGATGCTTGGCGAGACGATGAAACTTGAGGTCTCGATAGCGTGGGTGTTTTTGCTAGCCAAGCCTTGCCAACTGCTCCTCAGCATCAACTTCACTGATACATTCCTCTAGTGTGTCTCAGACTTTCCTGGTTAAAAAACTTTGATAGAGCTTGGTGACATCAGGAATATAGACGAATAATTTTTTTGCTTTCATTGGGCTTGCTTCTTATTTTATTTTATTTTATTTTTTTATTAGAGCATGTAAACTTGCTCGCGGCTCAAACTGCCAGCTTAAGCTTGGAACTTAGCTGAATTTCAGTGTTTGTTATGGAGCTTTGTATCCATCTTTTATTCACAGCTTGAGCTCGTAGCTTGACCTTTTGAAACTTGCCCCTTTAGCTTTTACTTATTCAAACTCGTAGCTTGCCTTTGCTTGTAGGTCGAGTTTGCAACTTGACCTATTAGAGCTTGTAGTTTTAGCCTTTGTTTTGAGTGTTCTTTGCCCCCTTCCCTCCATTCATGCCTGAGTAATTTTATTCATGAGAGAAAGAATCTTGTTGCTTGAGTATAAATTAGAAGACTAAAAATGCTCATTGTAAACTTAAAAAAAGACAACTCTCATTACTTGAATGGAAAGAAAGTATGAACCAAGATGATGCCAATATAGCTCGTTGTGGTAGGCGGACATGAAACAATGGAGTTTACTTTACTAATAGTAACATAATAAGAGTCGGATAAAGATTTTATTTTTTTGAGAGTATGAAGGGACATAGATTCCTTTATGATAATGGATTTGGGTTCTCTAGTTGAAGTCAAAGAACGTAACAACCTAGTAACACATAGTAAGAGTTTGGAAATTGTTGAAGAGGTGTCACGTTTACGTAAGGTAGAAATTGTTGAATAAAAGGATGGACTGGAGGCCTAACTCTATAGGTGAACATGGTAGGATAAAAAGCTACTCACCTAAAGGCGAGTAAGATGGATCCTCGCCTAAGGAAGGGATTCTCATGTGCACCGAGTCAGAAATCCTAAATTTATTTCTAAAGAAATTTAGAATATCTATGGTTAAGGGACCCGAGGATGGAAAATGGGGAGCCAAATCATTATTTCGGAATCCACGCTCCCTCCGAATACAATTTCGAGGCCTTTGATTGGGAACGAAATTGATATCATTGGAGTTAGTTGACACATCGATCCTAAAGTCTAAGGCTTGGATGTTCTCCATGAACTAGAATAAGCTAAGTAGGAAATTACCTTTAGGAATAGTGGAAGAAAGATGAAAAATAGAGTGGTGGATTTTGGTGGCCAAGTGAATCCTTTTTATAAGAAAATTTGGCACGAAAAACAAAGAAAAGTTTTACCAAGACCAAGCTGAAGTAACGGATGCCTTTGAAGTTTGAGAAAGAATTCTCGAGCCTCGTTTAAAGGCTATGCACAATCCGGTTCGAGAGAGGGACAACTGTGGAGGGTAAAATTAAACATAATTAATTGAGTTAAAGTCAAGATTTGGGCAAAGGTAATCGAGTTGAGAAGTGACCTTAATTGACTCGACCCATTTGAGCTAAGAAAGCAAGTCGAGCTAAGAGAGCAGATTGAGCTAAGAAAGAGAAATCGAGCTTAGAGAATAGCTCAAGCTAGGAGGTTGAGCCAATTAGCTTTTAAATGACTTTTAACCATTTGGGAGCAACGTTGTTGTGTATGCATTTTGGCCATGCAAAATAGTAAATATATATATGTATATACATGTGTGAGAGAAAATAAATTAAATAAAAAGAAAAAAAAATAATAATGAGGGTTGCCGACCCTCCATTCTGAAGGGCCAACCTATGAGGGTTGGCAAGGCAGCCCGGTTGCCTAACTCAATTGACCTCAAAGGAGGTTAGTACGACAAAAGAAAAAAAAGAAAGAAAGAAGCAAGGAGGAGCTCGACCATTTGTCGACCCCACTTGCTATGAGAGGCTGACCCAACATGGGTCAGCACATAAAAGTTGCCAGCCCTGAATCCATGCAATTGCATGGCCTAGGTAAGCCATGCACAAGGATGTGCATAGATTAATATAATTATACTAATTTTTTACCAATTGAGCTATATTCAAACCTGATTCTAATGCATTGGAGTGAATTTGGCTCAACACCACACCGGTATTTAGCTTTTCTCATTTTGCGGTATACCGAGCTACTCTCCTGTTCGTTGATTTCGTGATTCGAGCTTAGGAGTGTATTGTATAAAATAATTGGAAAAATAAGTGTAAATGTGAATGATGCGTTGATGCGTTTATGATACGTTTGTGATGCGTTAGTGACGCGTTGATGCGTTAATGATGTGCAACAGGACGCATGACACTCCTCTATAACGTCAAGTTTTTCTGACTCAATCAAGTAACATCCAACTCAGGTCCTGTAATCCAGGTCGAACAGGGCAATTCAGATTAAAGCTAACGCAGGCCTTGCGTGTAACTGTTGTAGAAATATCCTAAGTTATGTAGAAATGATTATTTACACTAATTTGTGTGTGCGCAAGAAGATACAAAAGGGTCGAGTAGAGAATGGGGTGTGAGAAAATGGAGTTTTAATGCAAGTGATATGCGTCGATCTAAGTAGATGTACCAAAAACAAGAATATGATACGAATGAGATGACTTGTTTTATCTCTGTTATTGCGTTAGACACTATTCCGGCATTTCAATGGGACAATATCATACAATACTATCTCTAGGATGTATGCATCAGTCAAGGATGTAATGAAATACCAAGTGCGTCTATCCTAGATACTAGGCGTTTCTAACTGATGCTGGCTTACTTATTCTCTCAAATAATTTAAGCTAAAGCTACTTTTACCAAATTGATTTAGTTGGTTTAAGCGTTTCAAAACGGATATTTGCATGAAGTTATAGATGCATCCGACATAACAAGAAATAAAACAGTGACAAAGTTGATAGATCAAATATGTGAATTTATAAATAAACTGATTGTCTTTACAAACCAACACTTAATCAAAGGAGAAGATTAAAGTGATAAGTGAAATAAAGGAGTCAAGCCGCAGAATAACAATCCTCTTGTCCTTTTTGGCTCAATTCTGGGTTCGTGTACAACCACTTTTGGAAGAATTGGAAGAAATGTCTCTCTCGAGCTCAGTTTCCTTCTCTCTTTTATCGCGATGGTGGTGGTTCTCTTCCCTCTTGTCTTCCGGCACCAAGCACAGCTCTACGGTCTCAAAATTTTCAGAATTAAGCATCTAAAAAGATCTAAGATTCAGCCAGTTCATCTGGTGAGATTTCTTCTATTTATAGGCATCGGTCTTCTTCAACTTGATGATGGACAGCATCAAATTCCATACCCTGGTCCGCCTGACACTCAGATGCCTTTTCAGACACCGCCCGCTGCAGATCCCCATGCTTGCAAGTGGTGATTTGACACAAACAGCTTGAATCAATAGAAGTGGTTGTACACGAATCAATAATTCTTGTGGGCATGCGTTGACACTTTTCTGAGCTCGAGAGAGACATTTTTGATTTATTGATTCTGAGCTAATTGTTCGAGTGGTTGTACACGAATCAATAATTCTCTCTCGAGCTAAAATACTTGTGGGCATGCGTCGCAGAATCAATAAATCTTCCTTGCGTTGAATCCCTCCGATGCATGTCCCATGCGTTAGACTTTGCCTGCGACACTTTTCTTAATCATGCGTTAGACTTTGTTGAAATCCTGCAATATCATGCGTTAGTGCCGCAGTATTTTAGCAATAAACATTTTTTTGTATGAGTTTGATAGTGTTCGAGTACTTCCATGTGTTTTCTCTAAAAATGATGAGATTTTATCATTAAAGATCCTAATTGTTCCAACTTTTGAGACACAATAACTTGTATTTCTACAAGTTATCATCTCCTTCAAGAAATATAAATTCACCACCGGTGCAATTTTCGATATCAACCTAGAGATGCTAAAAAATGCACTACAAGTTTGAGAGCCCACCTATGGAAGATGATCCAATGGTTTTCAAAAAATAAACAGAGAGGCCCCTTTTCTAGTCGAAAACATGAAATAAAATTGACAAAATATGACAGCAAATGACGTTCTACTTTTGCCTCATTTGTTGTCCCACCCAAGGACTCATAATCATATTTCACTAAATGATTTTGTACCCAAACCCACCTTCACTACACTAACCCAAATATATTGAAATATAAATGATAACATAATTACAAGATAAACTAAGTATTCAAGGTACTTGGACTCTCCTCTTGATATCTCTTTCAAACCCTAGATCACTCACCAAAATATTTTTCCCCTTCATTCATCTTTCCTCTATTTATAACCAAATTTCATAATAAACTCCCTAACTTATTACTTATGAAGCACAAATACTTCAAATTCAAAGTGTGCAGAAAATCGGTATCAAACATGTATTTGATTTTTTTAGAAAAAAATTCGGACATGTGTGTCCCCTCGACATTCAATTTTTTTTAATACTCCAATAACATTCCTATCATACACCATTTCAAATAGAAATGACCCAACAACATGAGATTCTCCACCCTTCCCAGGAGACTCTTCTCCTGTTCTTAGAGAAACTACTTCACTGTAAGAAGAGCATTTTTTTTTTGAATTTTTCCACAAGTTGGGACCAAAAAAGAGTAAAGTGAGGCTTATGTCCTAGCAGAAGCTCCCATCTCTCATATATTGTAATCCACCGTGAAAAAAGGGGACTTGGATCACTCTACCTGATTCCACTGATGGGCTAAATCTTACCATTACGTTTAACATCGATCATGATAGAAATTTGTAATGCTATGAAGGAGGAATCAGTACTACGAACATCCAAGGCTTAAATTTCATTCATATTCTGAAAAACAGCTATTTTAGCTTCGCAGTGAATGGCACATTCTGATTAGATCACATGATTTAATGTAACTTTCTCGTCCCATTCTGCTATTTGAGAAAATAATAACCATTTTCATCATATCTTTTCTGTAGTAACACCATTCGCCGCGGTGAATTCATCACACGGGTTTTGTTCACTGAGGAAGACATGGAAGGAGAAGATGGATTTGGATCTGCAGATAGGTCAGGTGGGGAAAAAGTAGAGGAACTGGTTCACATCAAGGCCTTGTTTTTCGCTAGAGCTCGAGATCTTACGGGCATGAATGACGTTTTATTGGAGGTTCCTTCAGGTAGTACTACCAAGGATTGTCTGGACAAGATTGTAGGCAAATTTCCTAGGCTAGAAGAGATCCTTGGATGTGTGGTTCTGGCATTGAATGAGGATTATACAACTGAGACAACAATTGTTAAAGATAAAGATGAGTTGGCAATTATCCCTCCCATAAGTGGTGGCTAGGCTAACCTTTCTTCTGCTACCATTTTTATAATGATATGTATATTTTCGTGTCTTTTTTGGCTCCTTTTCAAATGTGCGACTTAATAAGCCAATGGGGCCATTAAGCTTCTTTTCTAACTGTGTAGGAAATTACTTGTATAATATGTATGTTTCTTTCCTTTTTTTTTTTTTTTTTTTGGTACAATTTGTTCTCATTCAAACTTACTAAACAATAAGAGCTCAAACATTTCAATCAATTTTAAACATCTGTTTTAAATTCCACACTTCCACTCCTTTGTACCTTTATATTTATACATATATATTAGTTATCATATCCACAACATTGGCTTGAAGCAAAATTCTTGTTTTCGAAATTTGTAAAGATCACAAACAAAACAAACTAGTTTTGATTATTGAGGATGTATTTGGTTCCTATTTACTTGTTTGGATATTTCTTATTAGAGATGTAAGATTTATTATTTATTCTTTTTCATGTCTTATGACTATTTTTAAGTATCTGACCATTAGGTAAATTATCATTAGAAAAGATTAGATTTACCTTGATGAGATTTTCATTGTCTTCTTGAATCAATGTATCTTGATCCTTGCCTCTTTAGTATCATATCGACTTTGCAAAGCTTTCTATGTTTTCTTGGCATATGTAAAATTGATACTAATAATAATATTATGAACAATTCAAAAGAGTGTGTAGATGATGACCGAATTGAGTACATGCAAAATTCAAAATGGGTATGTGACCTGCCAAGAAAGGTATTATAAATAATCGATGCAATAAATATTTTCTAATGGAAACAATAATCCAACTAAAAGTCTAAAACATTGTATAGCTTATACCCAAAGAACGCTTCTCTTTTGGTCAATTGATCTCACAAGAGCAAAAAAGAGAAATATGTAAAAATAGAGATTATAGGATGTTGAAATGTTGTGTATTGGTAGTGTTTAAGAGAGAGGTATATATAGGAGAATTTTGGATCTAGAAATCTAATACATAACTAAGTAATTAAATCATGAACTTTTAACCTTTTTACAAATACGTTTTAAAAGATGAGGATGATTGCCCAACGAGGTAAAAGAGAGAGGTATACCAAGGAGAATTTTGCCTTTTATCCACATTGGGAAGTGTATCTATGGTAACGTCAAGTCCTTTTAAGATGGGTCGGTTTAGATGGACTAGAGAAAAAAGTTTTTTTAAAAAGTCATTCTTTTAAATTGAATTCTTTTAATAAAATTTTTGTAAAATATACTTTGAAAGTATTTCAGAAATTATTTTGAGTGATTGTCAATTACTTTGATTCTTTTCAAAATGACTTATTTTTAAAAATTAAATACGTAAAAAGTTAAACAAAACACACCCTTAATTAAACTTCAACATGGAGCGCTAGATGGTTAATAGTGTCAAAGTAACCCGTAACCATCGTTTCTAGTTTAGTCCAGACTTTGGCATCAATAGATCTAAATCCACTCTAAGGCATCAATTTAGTAGTGGAGTGCAGAGGGGGAAAGTATAAAACATTGATTGACGATATTTGAAAAGAAAACTTATTTGAGAGTTAAAATTACAATATATTTCAAAATTTCAAGATTAGATTTATAATATTTATCTAAGTTGATGTATAACTTGATAGAATTAAAAGTTTATAGAATTGATACAATGTGACAAGTTTATTGGTTAAAATAATTTTTTTTTCCCTAAAATTCTTTTAAGGGATCGTTTGGATTAAGATTTTGTAGATGTCTCATGCCTTGAAATAGGATATCTAGGAATAAGATGTTTGAGAATTAAATATGACTGTGTTTGGTTATGTATGTGAATGAGAATATGATATCTGGGAATGTGTTACACATTTTTATGCAATTATAAAGTATAAAATTAATAAAAATTAATTTCCAATACATTAAGTTATTAAATCAATTCCCACTCACCCTTCAGTTTAATAATATTTATTGTCAATTAAATTTTTTATATTGTACATTTATATTATCAATTTTTATTAAAAAATATTGGTAACTAATTTAAATATCTACTTTTTTATTTTTATTTTTATATATAGTTTTGTTAATCAAAGAGTTAATTAACTAATTGTTTAATGTCAATTGTAAGCCTTATATTTATACAAAAAAAAAAAAAATTGATGTAAACTAATTGATTTTAAATCATCAAACAATGTTTGTAATTTAAAAAAAAAAAAACTATGATTATAGATTAAAACTAGAACTACAAGTGTATAAGATTGTTTAATTGAAAAAAAATTAACTTATTTTATTTTTAGTTGATTAATTAATATTTTTTAAAGACTAATTAATAATTTTAATAAATAATGTATAATGTTAATATATATTACCAATGAAAAGGGATTTAAGCAAATATAATTATGGTTATTCATATTTTTTTAAAAAAATTATGGTTTTTCATATTAATTCATAATAATAGAATAAATTATTATATTAGCATTATTATTGATAGAGTTAATTATATATATCAATTATAAATTTAATTTAAACATGTATATAAAATTTAAATAAATTAACCAGTATCAAAGAAAAAAAAACAAATAAAATTAAAAGATAAAAAGTAAGAGACAGAAACCATGGATGAGAATATGAAATTTCTTGGAATAAGATATTCTCATTACTAAAGTTAAAAATTTGTATGGTTAGAATATCATTTCCCATTTTCACCTCTTATTCCTATAAACCAAATGGGTCTTAAAAGAAATAATAAGATACATGAAAGGAGAAAATTAGACATAACCAACCAACTTCTCCCTTATTTCTCAATTAATTAATGTCTAGAGTTAAATAAAGATACTTTTAAATATAGCAAAATGAACCAAAATATCAACAAATATATAAAAATTTATTCTCTATCAGTAATAAACACTAATAGACACCTCATTGATAGATGATGATATCTTACTAAATTTAAAAATATTTCTAATAGTTTTTTCATTAAAAACAATTACCTTATATATATATAGATATTTGTTTTACTAATTTTGTACAAAGAAATCAAAATTAAATAATACTTTAGATGTAAGAAAGTCAGTGAATTATATTCGGTATTATTTTATATGATGTTATATTAATTAATTCATTAATTGATTTTTTACAATAAACATTAATCAGATTGTTTTATTTAATTACTAAAAATAATTTAATGAGTATAAATTAATTACGTATTAGTTGAATTTATTAAATCTAAATAATATATCTATATCTAGTAATTAATTAAACTTAAATTAGATTAAGTTTTCATTTCAGTGGCGGATTCAAAAATTTTGTTGAGAGAGACTTTATAAAATTTAGTAAAAATAAATGTAATAAGTGAGACTTGAATCTATTTCTAGAAGTGGCTGAAAGGCAGATTTACCATTAGATTAGCTAGTAGTTTTGATATTATGTCTGGTTTATATATATATATATATATAAATAAAGAGCATAAAGTGTGCTCAAATCCGCTGAATCCATACCAAATCCGCCCGTCCCAAATATAAAAGTTATACATGATGATACAGAGTTCTAAAAGGTAAATTTTGTATGAAAATGCATGACAAAACCGATGAAACGGGGAAAGTTTTTATCAGAGACAAGCCATCATCTAAATTTACTTGACAAACTGCTGATGCTGAAGTATCTTGTATTAGTACAGAACATAGATTGGAACCTGTAGAATATTACATCTTTTACATATATAAAGAGAGAAACTATTGCTTTGACTTGATCTGCATCCCTTGTGGAAAGAATCCTCAACTCATGCTCATTGCAGGCCATGGGTTTATCCCGGCAGAAGGGAGAGCGGGTCGAACAATTGGAACACGCCTCACAACTGAAAAGGCTTCGTTAAGACGAGCAGCTCGACTCATGAATTGAGATCCCTTCTGCAAGTAATAATTAGTTCGTGCCGTCAAAAACTTCAAAGAGACATTCAAAATCAACAAAAACGGGGGAGGGGAACTACTGTCTATGTTGCTGAATATCAGCCACAAAAAGAGGACTGACTCCTGCCCAAGTGTCATAAGGTATCATTCAATGCTAAAATCGAATAGATGGAGAAGCTAATCTCTCCCTCAAAACTAAGCTACACTACACAATTTTCGGAAAAAGAAAAAACCTCCAGTAAGAAAAAAGGTCCACAGGAAGTACACTGAACAGCATATTGTAATAAACTTGATTCACATTTTGGCACAACAATGAGAAGAAGCTGACACCGACAGTTCGATGCCCGAGCACCGATCCTGTTGGACCCAAACAACTATCACCACTCACGTACACTAACAACGAGCACAGGTGAAACTCTATTAAACTTGATTCACATATATCAATATAAAGAGAAATAATGAATTTTCACCTAAATTGTTACTATTATACCAAGAAGAGAACCACAAATATGCAGCACAATACCCAACAAGCAACAACTTTCAGAATTTCCTCACCGTGTGTAGCAATCAATTAGTTAAACTATGATAAAAGTGCAGTATCATACCACAGAACAAAAACAATATCATCAGACAAATTTAAACAAACAGTAACAAAAGTTGAGCATCTAATTTCTTTGGAATATAAATTCTTACTGAATTTACCTTCTCATCCAAGATAACCTTCAGGTGCAAGCTCTGGCTCTTCCTCTTGATTTTGTAGAGCTTCCTTCCAAGAATAATGAAACCCATCAAAGCAGCTGCTACAGAGAATGACCAGATAGGGCTTGCCTTAAACAGGCAATACTTCAACACCTCGAATGGAACCTTCCACCAAACTACTTTCCTCTTATCTCCATCTTCACTACCAGATTCTGCACTGACTTTGGTTTCTTCAATTTGGAGATTCTTGTTTTCATCCAAATGCTCTTTCCCTTCTTCCAACTTCACTACTTTTGAGCCACTTCGAACAATATCCTCACCAGAATCAGACAAGAAATTGTTCAAAACCTTGCTTTGGGATTGAATTTCATCAAATTCGTCTAAAGCTAATTCAATATTTGGATCAGAGTCAGTGATTTTGCTCTCATGGGACTTTAAACTCTCTAATTTCAGAATCCTACCACTCAATTCCGCATCACCTTGAAGAAATTCTGCGATTCCGGACTCAGTTTTCGAATCAAGTTCGTTAAATTTACGCTCATCCGACCTATCACTGCCAGAATCAGACCATAATTCGCTCGAATTTACCCGACCATACCGATTCTCCGAACTCGGATCAATCCAACTAGGATTGTCCGATTCAACCGAACCTTCTTCCTCATTAAGATCAGGCTCAGGTACAGTTCTCCCTCGCCGTCCCTGATTATCAAGAGAGAAATAGTCGGATTTAATTATGCTATCGGAATCGAACTCACCTTCAATTCCACCAAAATGGGTCGATTTCTCTCCGGCCGCAGTTAGGGTAGTTTCGGGGTTCAAATCATGAAGCAGCACCTCCCAATCCTGAAACTCAGCTCCCACTGCTCCTTCCATGGCGGCCAATACTTAAAGGTTCCTCAACCGACAAACTAAAACAAATAAGGGAAAAACACAAGAAACAACTTATAAGAAATCAAGTAGCCAGAACACAGACAGGGTAAATAACCCAGAAGAAATCAAATGAAAATTAGTCAAAAAAAGATCCAACCCACTGAAAATTTAAGGAAACCGAAGAACCCCCCGAATCGAAACCTCACCCAACTTCCTCGATTCTTCGAATTCAACTGCAGAGTATCAAAAAATCAGAGGCGCAGAGGGGATTTTTGAGGATTATATGAAACTGCCAATGAAGAGAAAGGCATATGAGAAGCAATGTGGAGGTGAGAACAGGGGAATTGTGGAAAATTGGGATATGGTGTATTTGGGTTTGATTGAATTTGACAGAGAGAGAGAGAGGATTGAAGTTCAAAATAAGTTGTGGACAAAAAGACAATGGAATGAAAATGGAAAATTGGATTGGGTTTGGATAAACTCACTGCCGGTGTCTCAAGTAACCAAAACAGTCCAATTGTCATAAATAAAATAATCTTTAATGTGAGAGAGGGAGTTTTTATTTATTTATTTTTAATTTTTTTAGTAATGGGAGGGAGGACTTTTTAGGAGTAAAATGGAAATTGAAAAATAAAATGTGTTTTTAGCATATCAAACATTTTTCTCATTTATTTTCTAAGTGTTGAATCGAAACATTGTTTCGATTTAATCATGATTTTGGGGACGTAATTTCAATTTTTTCTTCACTGTTTTAGATGTTTTAATTTGGTTTTGCCACGTTTCAATATTTTCATACATATTTTTAGTCTATGAGTTTGAATATAACATGAAAGCTTAATTAGCATTTTTATTATATGATAAAAAAGTCGACAAAATATATAAAATAAGCAATCAAATATTACTAATATGAATATAATATAAATAATAAACAATCTAATTTATTTTTTATAAAAATGTAAAATGTATATTTATTGATTATTGTGTTAGCTAGTGGTGTGTTGATATCCCTGTGTTATGTGTACTGGTCGAGTTAAGTCCAGGGATTATTTACTCTTTGAGTGTCTTTTTAGTAAGGCTATCTGAGAGGACATGCTTATGTGGGTATGGTGCTCCCATAGATTATCGTATGAGGATACAAAGCTCACTTGGATTTGTAAATTTAGCAATGGGAATTGGTTGAAGCATAAGGGTCAAAGAGTTGCTTGGTATGCTGTTATTTATCATGTTTGGCGTGACCATAATAAGCGTGTCTATGGAGTCACTTTGTGTCCTCCTCAAATGATTAGTTTGATATTTAGTCTAAGATCTTTATTTATTA
The DNA here is from genome assembly GCF_009727055.1 of Benincasa hispida. Lineage (NCBI taxonomy): Eukaryota > Viridiplantae > Streptophyta > Magnoliopsida > Cucurbitales > Cucurbitaceae > Benincasa > Benincasa hispida. The sequence continues at coordinate 4,812,716 of NC_052354.1, forward strand.
TTCTAAGTGGTCGGGGGCTTCTCCTATGGGGAACCATGGGACTCTTAATCCTTGGATCTTTTTCCTTAAGTTTGTGGTGTATTTTTTTTTTTTTTTTTAGTCTAGTTATAAGCATACCCAAGAAGTTTGAAGGAAATGAGACGGATTCCCTATGCATCTGCAGTAGGTAGTCTTATGTATGTCATGTTGTGTATTAGGCCCTACATCTGTCATGCAGTGGGAGTGGTCAATAAATATCAATCCAATTTAGAATTTTATCACTGGACAATGGTTAAAATTATTCTCAAGTATCTTAGGAGAACGAGAAACTATATGCTTGTGTATGACGCTAAGGATTTGATCTTTACAAGATACACTAACTCTGATTTTCAAACTGATAAGGATTCTAGAAAATCCACATCAAGATCAACGTTCACTATGGATGGAAGGGCTATAGTATGGCGTAGCATTAAGCAAGGATGTATTGCAAATTCCACTATGGAGGCAGAATATGTAGCTGCTTATGAAGCTGCTAAAGAAGTTGTCTGGCTTAGAAAATTTCTGACGGATTTAGAAGTCTTTCCAAACATGACCTTGCCTATCACCATTTATTGTGATAATAGTGGTGTTGTGGCAGATTTCAAAGAATCTTAAAGTCACAAACGAGGAAAACATATTGAGCACAAATATCATCTCATTAGAGAGATTGTGCAAAGAGGAGGTGTGATCGTCACAAAGATTGCTTCGGAATACAATATTGTTTATCTATTTACAAAGACTCTCACGACTAAAATTTTTTAGGGTCACCTGAAAAGTCTGGGTCTACGGGATATGAGTCATCTAATATAGGACAAGTGAGAGATTTTATTAGGTATATTGTATGCTTTAATTTATCGTATTGTATTTGATACTGCACATCCAACTCACTTTAGAACAAGTGGGAGATTGTTGGATTTAGTGTCCTAAATCTCATATATCTTGTAGTTGTATTTTGAAAGAACAAATTATTTATTTAATAAAATAAAAGATATTTTATTTGATATTTAGACTGCATTAATTCAATCCAATAAACTAAAATCTAAGGTTATATGAGTCATTTGAACATTATGTGGTAGACATAACCTAAAAGGTCTGTAGTAAACGGATAAGATTGGGTGCCTTATCTTGGTAACACTGTGAATACGGCCCACTTTGTAATTGTTACATGAGTTGTAAATGTTATAGACAATATGTGCCATATTGTTCATGTGGAGATACGTGAGTGGGGGTATCTTGTATAAAAATTTTATACAAGACTGGGCCGTAAAATGATTGGTTTCTCTTTATAACATTGTTACTTGAAGAAACCAATATTTCACTAGGATGACCATAGGTGACTTGACCTTAATCCTGAGTGAGTTGTGAACTCCTGTTTATGAGGGAAATTCTTTGATCTGTATGAGTAGGGAGCTGGGAACATACCTACACAAGAAAGAATTCACTTCTTCCCGATCATAGGGAAAGTAGGTAAATTGTTCCATTAATATCTGATTCTGGGTCTTGAACAATGAGACCTCAACCTCTCAGTGGTTCGAGAGATGTTAGTTTATTGTTGGACTATAAACTGTTTGTTCATTAAAGGAATTAGTGGTACTTAAGAAGTTGATGTAACTACATGGGTAAAACGGCATTTTGACCCAGCTGTAGTTATGAGCAATTTGTGAAGGGTCGACTCATTGTCGATTGGTTATATCCATGGATATAGAAATATATCTACAGTGCGAGAGTGTAACTATCGATCTTTAGTGGAGTGTTCGATAGTTAATGAATATTGACTGATTTAATTAAAAGAGTTTAATTAAATTAATCTCATATTATTAGAGCTTCTAATCTGTAAGTCCATAAGGTCCCATTGTTAGCTTGCTAAGGATTGTAAAAAGGAATGATTTGAATTGTTCAAATTAATTGAAGAAATTTTATATTAATATGATTAATACAAAGTATAGCGAATTCTATTAGATATGATATATATTTCAAATTATATTATAAGATAGATGTATTTGAATGAGATTCAAATATTAGATTTACATGAATTGGATTCATAAAAAGATATATGCATATAAATATGTGATATTTGTATGTTAATCAATTATGTAATTGAAGGAAATCGAACATGAAGATTTCCATGAGCTGCAAAAGGATCGTTCCAAATTTCAATCGTATATGAACATTAACATTTACAATACACAAACGGAAACAACAGGCTATGCATAAAACAAAAATTACAGCATGCTTTTCTAAAGATCAAGGGAAAGAATTGACATACCTTTAAAGACTCATCTTCAACACCCTTGATCACAAACTCTACACTTCACGATCACAGCGAACTCTAACACCACGATCTCTAAGTCATGAACACCCCGAACGGCCTCCATAGAACCTTGACTGTGTCAAGTTGAGTATGACACCACCAAAAAGGTTACCTTGGTATTCTTGATGTGAGAATCCAGAGTGTGGGTTCTGTGTAGACTTGGCTAGAGGCAGAAACCAAAGGAGAACAATCGTGTAAACGATTGAGCAAGTGGGAGATGGTAGAAGTCTATCGCATAGACGATGCCCACTCATTTAACAAAAGCTATGCGAGCTAAAATTATGCGATCGTTTAGCTCATCGGCCAGCTGAGTGTCTATCGTATAGAAACACTCCACGGTTCTCTAGTCTCTCCAAGTTGTCGTTTAGTAAATCTTATTTACTTGACAACCTTTTTGTGAGAACTTTTCGAAATTGGAATTCTCAAATCAATATTTTGCAAATCTTACTAAATTTAGGAAAACATTTTTCTTTTTATCTCACGGTTACCATGAAACTACCAATAACCTCTCACTCAATTGGTTATTAGAGAAAAAGAGATAATTATTCAATACTTAACATTATTATAAATATAAATGATAATCAACTTACCATACTATATTTATAACCTATAGTTTTAATATTTCATCTCATGTAACATATAAACCATAGCTCTTTTTTTATTCCATGGTCCTTAATGTAAATCTCATTTACATTAACCCTCCACTAGATGTATCTCATACATCATACCGATTATATCATCTATAATCAAATTACCTCTTGTCAATTTGAACATTTAACCTCAACACCAAGAACTGATCCTTAACTTGAATCCATTGAGATACCAAGGGGACCTTATGGACCTATAGCTCAAAGCTTCACGGTACGTAAATAATTGACTAAACTCTTTAGTCACGGGATCCACCATTCGTTAACTGCCAGGTACTCCACTAAAGATCGATAGCTGAAATCTTCTTACTACAGATATATTATGTGTCCATCTTAACCAATCAACAGTGCGATAACCCTTCACAAATCGCTCGTAAGTACAGCTCGACCAATAACCGTTATGCCTCTATAGTTATATCTAACTCCTTAAGTACCACTGATCCCTCTAATAAACATAAGTCATAGTCCTACTATGTCTCAGTCCTTTCTTCCAAAGAGAAGCTGTGACCACTATGTTCAAGCCCCAGAATTAGCCCTTAAGGAAGCAATCTATCTACTTGCCCCTGCTCCGGGGAATGAGTGAATTTCATCTTGTGTAACTGAATTCTCAACTCCCAAATCAGATAAGTCCCCAAAAAGGTAGGCATGTTGAGTTGGCAATCTGGCCACTCTCACCCATACTAATCAAAGAACCGTCCTCAAAGGCAGGAGTTCCCAAAACACTCAAGATTGAGGTCATATCACATATGTCGTTTAGGTGAGATGCAAGTCTTCAGTATCAACGACGTTATATATAGAGATGAATCATCTCGTGGTCCGGTTTTATACAAACTCTTTGTATAGGATACCTTTACTCGTATGTCTCCACATGAATGGTCAGGATCTATCATCTGTAGTAGTTCACAATATTTGCAAACCTCTACAAAGCGGGCTATATCCGTAGTGTCACCAGGATTAGGTATCCCATCTTAATCCTTATACTACATACCTATTTAGGTTATCACTTAAGGCATGATCCACTTGTATATATCATATACATGCTTAAGTTTACATACGATAACCATGGAGTTTTGTTTATTGGATATGAGTAAATGCTAGAATGAAGTAACTTTTATTTTATTCCTAACAATGTGTATATTACAAACTATGAGACTCTAGAGAATTAAGACACCAATCTCAACAATAACTTTATATTAAATTTGATTTTGTATATAGTTATTTAATTTATATGCTAATTAATTAAAAAATAGTTAATTAATTAATTAGCTAAAAGGAGGAAAGTGGAAGCTTGGAGAAGGGGTTATACTCTCTTCTCATAAATATACTATTACAACCCTTTTAGGGTAAGATTTGTTTTTGTGAAAAAATCTCTCTTCTCCAAAAAGAATTTCTCTCTAAAAATTCCTCCATCAAAAGGTCTTGGAGCCCACACTTCTAATCCTTTTTTTTATTCCAAGAGAATAACAAGGTAGCTTAGAGGTGGTTTTCTTGTTCGTTGATAAGCTCAAGATTGTTTGTGACCTTTGGAGGGGAAAACGTGAAGAAGGAAAAGAATCCATAAGGGTGAGTTCATTTTTTCCCTTTTTCTTCATTATAAGAATGTTTAGGTCCTTTTGTATGTTTATCCTTTGAATATTTCCATGCGATCGCTGATTTTAGTTTCTTACAAAATAGTTTTTCAAAATTATAAGTTGATCACATGCTTTTACGGGATTGGATTCCCTTCAGTTATCAGACTACCATGAGAAATCTAAATGTAGAGGTAGTGCATGTCGTTAATGGTATCACTAGACCAGAAAGGAAGGTGAGATGGCTCCTTATGTCATGGAAGAGGTCGAGATTGAAGCACATACATCGAAATCTATGGTGGGCGACTCGTTAGTTGATGAAGCAAACCCAAACAATGTAGCCAATCCTAAGCAAGCAACTGAGCTTACGCCTTGGGGCGAGCTAGCCGCCACTAGAGTCTATTCCATTACTATCTAACACTCAGAGAGTTAGCATTGGGACAAGGCTGGAAGTTAACGAGAGGGAAGTTATTATAGCTTTTCTAAGAAGCAATGCAGACGTATTTTCCTAGTCTACAGATGACATGCCGGGAGGTGATTGTGAATCGACTTAGCATTGACCCAAGCCACAAACTAATGCGCCAAAAGAGACGATCGTTTAACCATGCTCGTAATGAGATAATAGTTGAGCAAGTGGATGGTCTACTATGAACAAAGTTCATTCAGGAGGTCCATTACCTGCAATAGTTGTCCAATGTAGTACTCGTAAAAAAAGCTAATGGAAAATGGAGAATGTGCATCAACTTCACCGATCTCAATAAAGCATGTCCAAAAGATAGCTTCCCACTTCTGATGATAGACAAACTCGTTGATGCTACTGATGGCCAAAAACTATTAAGCTTCATGGATACCTATTCAGGATATAACCAGATTAGAATGCATATCCCAAATCAAGAGAAAACCTCTTTTGTCACTGGTCGATGTCTATTGTTATATTGTAATGTCGTTTGGGCTCAAGAATGAAGGAATCGCTTATCAACTTCTGGTAAATAAAATGTTTACTCATCTTGTTGGTAGAAAAATGGAGATCTATATGGATGATATGCTGGTAAAGAGCAAGAAAGTGAGCCACCATGTAGATGATCTAGCTGAAGCCTTTAGAGTCCTGAGAAGATATCAGATGAAGCTGAACCTGAAAAAGTGTGCTTTCGGAGTGGCTTCCAGCAAGTTTCTAGACTTCATAGTCAATAGAAAAGAAATTGAATCAAATTCAGACAAGATATGAGTTGTGTTGGAGATAGAGTTTCCTAAGACAATGAAATATCTATAGAGCCTGAATGGGAAGATAGTTGCCCTTAATCGATTTGTAGGTCAAGCCATTGATAAGTGTCTTCGATTCTTTAAGGTATTAAGAAAAAAAAAACTAACTTTGAGTGGACGAAGGAATGTGAGTAGGCTTTCAGGAAACTCAAGAATTATTTGAGCTCAGTCCTGCTCGTTTCCAAGGTCGTGCCCGACGAAGAGCTTTTCCTGTATCTTGTCGTGTCTAATTCTGCATTTAGTTCCATTTTAATCAAGGAGGATGAAAGACGACAGTCAAACAAGTCAATGGTAAGGGTAGAAATGAGATACCCCTAGGTAGAAAAGCTTGCCTTTGCTTTAGTGGCATCAGTTCGAAGGTTACGCCCATATTTCTAAGTGCATAAGGTAATGGTTTTAACCAAATTTTTGTTGTTAAAGCCAGAAGCGTCAAGCATATTGATGAAATAGGCAGTTGAGCTAGGTAAATACGACATTCAATTTCGTCCTTCAGCAGTAATAAAAGGTCAAGTAATAGGTAACTTCGTTGCTAAATTCACTCCACATACCTTTGTTGGTGATAACATGGAAGTGTGCATAATGGAAACATCACTTGAAACCAAGAGCTTCGGTGACCCTCTATGGAAACTCTATGTGGACGGGTCATCCAATAGAAAAGACTGCAGAGCTGGTTTGCAGTTGTTGTCAATAGAAGAAGGATGACTTGATATGCTTTGAGGTTTAAGTTTCGGGTCTCCAATAATGAGGTAGAATATGAAGCACTCCTGGCTAGACTACAACTAGCTATTGAAGTTGGGGTCACCAACGTAATTATTTTAAAAAATTCCTAGCTGATTGTCAATCAAGTAGTTGAGACATATCAAGCCAAAGAACACAGAGTGGCTATTTATCTAACAGAGGTTAGAAATGTTAGATATAGTAGTCCTAAATTTCATATATCTTGTAGTTTGTAAAAACAAGTTACATATTTAATAAAATAAGAGGTTTTTTTTTAAAAAAAGATTTAGACCACATTAATTTAATCTGATAAACTAAGATTCAAGGTTATTTTATGAAACTTAAAACATGTATGTGGTTGACATACAGATGGATCTTGTTTAAGTATTAACCTAAATGGTCTGTAGTATATGGATAAGGCTGAGTACTTTATCCTGATAACACTACGAATACGGGTCGCTTTGTAGTTGTTACAATTGTTGTAAAGTGCTACAAATAATTTGATCCTGATAATTCATGTGGAGACATGTGAGCGGGGGTATTCTATACAAAAAGTTTGTATAAGACTAGACCATGAAATGAACATTCTCTCTATATAACATTGTTGCTAGAAGAGACTTACATTTCACTAGGATGACCATAGTTGACTTGACCTTAATCCTTAGTGAATTGTCAACTCCTGTTGATGAGGGTAATCCTTTGATTTGTATTGGTGAAAGTGGCCATGTTAGCCAACTCAACAAGTCTACCATTTTGGGGATCTGTCCGAGTAGGGAGCTGGNCAACAAGTCTACCATTTTGGGGATCTGTCCGAGTAGGGAGCTGGGAACACAACTACACAAGATGAAATTCACTCATTCCCAACTTTAGAGAAAGTAGATAAATTTTTCCCTTAATAGCTGATTCCGGGTCTTGAACAATGAGGCCTTAACCTCTCATTAACTTGAGATGTGTCAATTTATAGTTGGGTTATAAACTGATTGTTCATTAGAGGAATCAGTGGTACTTAAAGAGTTAGATGTAACTACAAGGGTAAAATGGTAATTTGACTCGACTTTAGTTATGAGCAATTTGTGAAGGGTCAACTCGCTATTAATTAGTTATATCTGTGGATACAGAAATATATCTGCAGTGTGAAGATTGCAACTATCGGTCTTTAGTGGAGTGACCGATAGTTAATGAACATTGATTAATTTAATTATAGAGTTTAATTAATTTCACATCATTGGAGTTTATAATCTGTAAGTCCATAAGGTCCCCTTGTTAGCTCGCTAAAGGATAAGTAATGAGGAATGACTTGAATTGTTCAAATCACTTGAAGGAATTTTATGTTAATATGATTCATATATAATGTGGTTAATTATAGATGTGATCTATAATCCAAATTATGTAAGAGAGATATATTTGAATGAGATTCAAATATTAGATTTATATGAATTGAATTCATGAAGAGATTTATACATATAAATATGTGATATTTATATGTTAGTTATTTCTATATTAAATATGATTTAATATAGTTATTTCATTTGTTGATTAATTGTTAATTAATTGATTAAGAAATGATGAAGATTGGAGGCTAGTATAAATATGTGATATTTATGTTAATTAATTAACTCTATATTAAATGTGATTTAATATATAGTTATTTAATTAGTGTGCCAATTAATTAAATAATGGTTATTTAATTAATTAGCTTAAAAGGTGGAAAAATTAAATTTTGGAGATAAGGTTAACCCCTCTCCATAAATACTTCTTTATGGCTCATTTAAGGCTAAGGGGTTTCATTTGATGAAAAACCCTAGCTTTCATACAAAAACTCTCTGTACTTTCTCAAGGAGAAAATTCTCTCTACCTTTTCCTGGTTTTAAAGCCCATACATCTACCCCTTGGAATTCAAGAGAATAACATGTATGTGGAGATATAGAGGTGGATCATGTTTAAGTGATAACCAAAATGGTCTATAGTAGATGGATAAGGATAGGTACCGTATCTTTGTGAGACTATAAATACGACCCGCTTTCTAGAAGTTACAATTATTATAAACTGCTACAAATGATCAGATTCTCATCGTTCATGTGGAGACATGCGAGCGGGGTATTCTATACAAAGAGTTTGTATATGATCGGACCACGAAATGAATAATCTCTCTATATAATACCATTACTAGAAAGAGACTTACATTTCACTAAAATGACCATAGGTGACTTGACTTTAATCCTGCGTGAGTTGTGAAATCCTATTTATGAGGGCAATCCTTTGATTTTCATGGGTGAGAGTGGCCTTGTTAGCCGACTCAACAAGCCTACCATTTTGGAAATTTTTCTAAGTAGGGAGCTGAGAACACAACTACAAAAAATGAAATTAACTATTTTTCGTCCTGAGGGAAAGTAGATAAATTGCTCTTTTAATAGCTGATTTCAGGTCTTGAACATTGAGGCCTCAATCTCTCACTAGCCCGAGAGGTGTTAGTTTATAGTTGGACTATAAACTATTTGTTTATTAAAGGAGTCAGTGATACTTAAGAAGTTAGAGGTAACTACAGGTGTAAAACTATAATTTGACTCAACTATAATTTGCACTTTGTGAAGGGTCGACTCGCTGTTGATGGGTTATATTCGTGGATATACAAATATATCTACAATGCGAATAGTGCAACTACTGATTTTTAGTGGAGTGACCGCCTAGTTAATGAAGATTAATTAATTTAATTAAAGAGTTTAATTAACTATTCTCATATCATTGGAGCTTCTAATTTGTAGGTTCATAAGGTCCACTTGTTAGCTCACTAAAAGATAGATAGGAGAAATGATTTGAATTGTTCAAGTCAATTGATGGAATAACATATTAATGAGATTAATATGATATGATTAATTATAGATGTGATCTATAATTAAGAGCGAAATATTTGAATAAGATTCAAATATTAAATTCTTATGAATTAGATTCATGAAGAATTAATTAATTAATTTTGAGAGGTGAAGGCAAATAAACATGTGATGTTAATCTATTAATTAATTAACTATATATATTAAATTGAATTTAATATATATGATTATTTAATTGGTATGCTAATTAATTGGGCTTAAGGATAAATTGGGAAATACTGGGAGAAAAGGTAAATCCTTATCCATATAAATATTCTTTCATGGCTAATTTAGGGGATGAAATTTCATTGTGAAAAACCCTAGTCCTTAATCTAGATTTCCTTTCAATTTTTTTTTCTCTCAACCATTCTCTATTATTCTTCCTCCTCCAAGGTGATAGAGACCACTCTTATACCCTTGATTCTAATAAAACGATTGCATTTGCGATGATGTCCCTTATTCATTGAATAAACATTTGTGAGAAGGCGGAGAGGAAAACATGAAGAGTTTGGGATTCGACAAAGGTTTATCGCTTTATTCCTTTGTTTCTTCTTTTAAAGCATGCTTCTTATAATGTTTATCCATTATTATTTATGTTTTCTTTTGCTATTTTTGTTTCCTTAAAAACTAAAAAACAAAATGTAAGGCGATCTCACGCTTATGAGAGAATTTGATTCCCTTTAGGTTGATCTCATTCGAGTGGAGGACCGAGACAAAAAAATAAGATGCCCTAAACCCTAAAGATTGAGGCATCCACACTTAATTTGAAAAATGAATTTTAGTCTCGGGCCTCGATCTCACTTGAGATCTGCATCAAGACTGAGAGCAGTTTACTGAAACTTAGTTCAATTATTTCTTTGGTTGTTTTGTTGATTTGGTATTGAGTTTGGATTTTAGTTTTTTTCTCGATTTTATAGATGACATTGGTACCAAAAATTCACAGATCTGACCATTTTCTTGCTAACCTAACATGTTGTTTTCATTTGGGGAAAACAATCTCTATGTTTAAAAATAATTTAACACCTTGATAACACATGTGTTGGTTATTTCTTGGACTTGATGTTCGTTTTTAATGGGCCGCTATTTCACTGTATTCTTTTGAGATAGGTGAACGAGAGTAGGGATGGTGTGATTCTACATTCACTGTCGACTTAACTTTTATGGTCATCAGATGTCGACTGTTAAGTGAGTCACCATGAACGACATTAACATTTGTCTCAAATATATTCACATTTTCCAAACTAACATCAACTTCAGAATCTACCGACTTATCTATATCGAAAATCAACTCTTTATTCAACAACCCATTCATATTGTCTCCCAAATCTAGTGGTTTCACATGATCATTTAATGGACTCAAGGATCACACATCATTCGAACTCATGTATTATTCAGGAATAAAATCAAGGTGGGAGAGAAATGAGGGTATATTTTGGGCCACCTGGATTGGAAATGACGGTACCACACTCCTATTGGTCTGCACTAGTATTGGTAACTTAGACATTAGAAGAGCCATATGAGACAAATCGTTATCAATTAAGAAAAAATGGAGATCTTCTTGATTACTAATCACAAAAGTTGAGACCTTCAACTTAACATTTAGACATCTTTTAACCATTTCAAAGTCAGCAGAATTTAGACCAGTTATTCTATATATTTAGCGTAAAAATTACTCATACTTTTTCCCTACGTCTACAATTAAACTTTTCAACTGTCCTCCTACATATTCTTTCCCATTCTCCTTCCAATTGTCACCGAAACAAACAAATATGCGAGACATCCTATAAAAAAAAAATATACAAAAAGTTAAAAAAATATGTACAAATCACGGGGAGAATGATGAATCTCGGTCCAAAAATTTCAATGTCTCACTGGAGATTTAATCATTTTTAGTCGATCTTGATTTGATTCGTATTAATCTTGGACGAGATTGATGACTTTGTAACGAGTTTACATAGAGGGTTTATGTGGAGATGTTGGAAGACTTTTATTGGATTCAAAAGCATGAATGTAAGAAGAAAAACATATTTAATAAAGACAAGAGCGAGATATATACCTCATTCTTGTGATTTTGTGAAAAGAAAAAAAAAATTGTCTTGAAAAGATGAGGAAACCCCCAAATGTTATATAGCAAATTTGAGATCCTAAACTTGTTAAGCAAGCTGACTGGTGGATAGAAATTCACTCATTTCATCATAATAAAATAAAATAATAATTGGGAGCATAATGGTAAAATCTAACTTTTATTAGTAAATCCACACACGTGATGGACTAAAGTTTTTCACGTTTTTAACCCAGTCTTGATCTCAATCTTGTTCGAGATTATCAAGAAAAATATTTTCAGAATTTTAAAAAGTGTGTTATTTTTTATAGAGGAAAACCTTGGAGGTATATTTTGGACAGTTTTTCCTTTTTATAAAATATCTCTCTCCCCTCCTTTATCGCTCCACACGTAAATTTTTTAAAAATAACATGTTTAAGTTTCCACCTTATAAAACTAGCACGTTTTTTTAAAAAATTGTTCAAATAATTTTTCTCAGTCAATCTTGTTTGAGATCGACCATCGAGATTTGTTAAAAATAACTTTTTCTAATTTATCGATTATTTTGGACTTTCTCGATGGAATTACACACCATATTTGTTAATTTTTCCAAATGTTATGTAATCTTCTAAAAAATCTTTCCAAATTAAAAAATGACACTACAATAATCAATTTGAAAAATCTATTTTAATAATTAAAAAATTCATTTGAAATTTTGAAAATTTATATAATTGTAAAAACATAAATTATGCTAAAGATTTGAAAAATTATAAAATATTTTAATATAATATTTAGTAAAATAATCAAATTCAGAGAAAATTCGAAAAAAAAAATATAAGATTTTGAAAGATTAGATGCAAAAAGAGTGTAAGAAAGAGTGATAGTTATGTAATCTGAGAACTGTTATTTCTCACTATTCGCTCCGCTCGCATCCCCTCCCTCAACGGCCGTGTCCTCATCTCTGCCGTATCGCCGGTAAGTGGTTACCGTCTCTCTCTGTGTTTGATCTCTCCCTCTCTCTCCGCGTCACTTTCTCTCTCAGTTTAAATTTGCGGCCCGACGGTCGCCGGCCTGCTGTCCACTGGTTCTCTTTCGTTTGACAGTGCCGGTTTCCCTTGTTTGAGCGTTCATTTACACTGCCCACGACCTGTTGGACATTGAATCGATTTACTTACTTGGTTTTGGTAATAGTTGGAATTTAATTTTGAGGTAATTATTTTGGTAGATTGGGAATCATTGATGATATTTTTGGTTTTGCCAAATGCATCATGATTGAAAATATCTTTTATGTGTTGATTAATGTAAATTATGTATGATATTCATTAACAGTTTCATGTTTTAGCATGACTAGAGCTATGTACGTTTTCCTTTACTCACCTTATAAATAAAGTTAAAAGTTAGTGTTGAAGTTTTTCGTTTTAAATTTCATACATGGAGTAATGACTCAAGACGAAATCCAATCGACACATTGTTAGACGAAATCCAATCGACACATTGTTAGACATATTTAAATAATAGTATATTTAATTAAAGTACGACTATTGGATTAATAATTTATCATATTAAGTTATTTTATTAGATTGAACCTTTATTATGTAATTTAATTAATTAACACCCTAAATTCCTAATTGAATAGTATGGACTTAATGGGTAGAAACGCATTTCTAATTAATTAGAGTTTAATTGAAATTCTAATTGAACTAGTATATAAAGAGACTTAAGGGCTATAGTCCCCGATCTATCAAAACACTCAATATTTCTTGAATCCCATCTAGAAAAAGATCCCACTAAGGGTATTCGGAGTTTTGGTTGAGGAAGACTAGTCATTTAAAATCATCGTCATCCCGACGCTATCATCAATCACAATGGAATCTGGTATGTTATTTATTCTTGACAATTTAACATGAATAATCCTAGGGTTAAATCTATTTAATATAGATTTAAATATTTATGCTATCAAGTGGTATCAGAGCATGAATTTCATGTTGGATTGTTGGTTTATATTAGTTTTTCATTGGTATTGTGATTTCAATTTTCGTTTTGGTAAAAGAATTTAAAGATTATTTTTGTTGTGGCATGAAAACCGCCTAAAAGCAAAGCCCACAAATTGAATCGTGTTACCAATTGTTTAGATTTTTTTTTTTTGTTTTTTTGTTTTTTTTATTCTTTTAGCAATCTGTTGTGATTAATAAGTCAACATGAACACAAATTTATTTTTCTGATTAATAGTAAGCATGAACACATATTGTGATTAAAAGAATTAAAAAAAATAATATGCACAGATTGTGCATATTGTTGTATCGCCGACAATTGCCAAAAAAAATTTCCATGGCCGCAAGTTTCTTTCATTAGTGGTGGAAGCAAGGCTTCAACGCCGATGGTCGGCAAGCTAAGAAACTGCACGTCGATTGGAGAATCAAATCGGTCAATTGCCAATTGAAAATTTGTTGATATTGTTTATTTGATCTTGTCGGTGGTTCATGATCTTGATAGTTGATAATTGAGTAAATTTAAATCTAGTTTTTTAAATTAAGTTTGTGAATTTGAATCTAAAGCTTGATTGATGATTCAAGTTTAAATAAATTAATTATATTGTGAATCCAGTTTTAATCACGTTGTGGTTTTAAGTTTAAATTTGATTAATCATGTTGTGGATTCAAGATTGATCGATACGGTAGTAAATTTAAATTTAAATTTGAATTATTTTTTTGTGAATTTAAATTTAAATTTAATTGATTTTTTTGGTGAATTTGAATTTAAAGTTGATTGATAATGTGGTCAATTTAAATTTAAATTTGATCAATTTTTTGGTGAATTTAAATTTAAATTTGATTGATGTTTGGGTGAATTTAAATTTAAATTTGATTGATGATATTTAGTGATATTCACATGTTTACGTTGCTTTAATTGTATTATGTGTATGCAATTATTAAGTGAATATTGGTAAAGACTATTTGGTGTTCTCCTTTATTTTTGGACAATAATACTATTATATTATTATCTTATATTTTAGATTGGATTAGTCAAAATAATATGTTACCAAAGTAGCCTCTGTTATCTAGATTAATTTTATTCTAAAATATAAGATGTGTATATTCATGAATTTATGCAAATAATTATTAACCCAAAGGAAGATAATTATTTGGCCAAAATTGTGAGTATGCATGTGGTGATGAGTATATTGCAATATGAGGATGTCCAAAGAAAGCCTATTTTTTTTAGAGGGTTAATTGTTAGCACTTTGATTACTACGTTGAGAGTACCGATGGTATTTTTTGCCCTGGACATCAATATTGTGCTAGGTATCTTGTTAAAGGGGCCCACCATATATGTGTTATTTTGTTATATTTTAATGGATTGTTTTTAAATATAGAAAAATAAACCAAAATATTTACAAGATATAGCAAAATTTTAGAACTATCAAAATATTTACAAGATATAGCAAAATTTTAGAACTATCAATGATAGACGCTGAAAGATATTGATGCTATCAGTGTCTATTATTGATAGTTTTAAAAATTTGCTATATTTTGTAAATATTTTCGAACAGTTGTGGTGTTCAAAGTACTGACAATTAACCCTGTCAATTGGATGCACAAGGTAAGGTAAGAATTGAATGACGAGGGATGTGAGTTAGAACCGGGCATGTCGTCTCTGGCAGTGGCAGTGGGAGGTCTCCGGTAAATTTTACAGGAGAAATTTATCGTCTCAGTTGTGGCAGTTGAAAATTCTGGATTTAATCCTCTTAAAGCCTTAAAAATGCAAACCGAAAAGGGTAAAGTTAATGCTCCACACTTACACATAATTTTCCAATCCAATAACTTTTCAAAACCCTTAAAACATTCATAAATTAGAGAAAAAATTAATGATGAAAATTTTCTATTTTCCATAAAAAAAAGTTCTCCCAATATTACAAATATTTAATTAAAGAATTGACACTTTTAAATCCAAAACTAAGAATTAAACTGCTGTAAAACAGTACAAACACAACCTTTTTAAAGCAAAACTAAGAACTAAAGTTAACATTTAATATTGAAATCAATTGGTAAGCTTTTTGTGCAAAAAGATCCAAAACAATCCCTAAATTGCAAGAAATTTAAAGTCGTAAATTTTGGGGGAAAAACCCCACACTTGCCAACTCTTTAAATCATGATTAAGAACCCTAGAAAAAGAAATTTTGACTAAGAAAAGTAGCGGAACCATAATAAAACTTTTTATAGAAAATATTAAAAATTGTTCGATCCCAAATTAACAAAAGAATTTAGAATTCACAATCCCCTTTAGCAAAAACGTCAATAGCCAAATTGAAAGCAACACTTACTTTTTTCTTTTTTTCTTTTCTTTTCTTGGGAGGAAAAATCTAGCACTTCTTCTCTTCTTTCTTTGTAGTCAAAAGCTTTCTAAAAATAGAGTTAGGATTTTAAGTGGTGTTTATAAAGAAACCCTATTTAAAACCATAAAGGTTTTTTTTTATTTTTTTATTTTAACTAAATAAATAAATAGAAAGATAAATATTTTCTTTATCCTTTTATTTAACAAATCATACTAGATAAATTTATATATATGTAAAGATTTTCCTAAAAAATCCTTTTTTTTCATTTGTTGCAGTTACCCATTTCATTTTTTGTTTTTTGGTTTTTGAAAATTAAGCATATTCCCTTCCCATTTCTTACCATGGTTGAATTCTTAGCCAAATTTCAAAAACAAAAACAAGTTTTTTAAAGCTACTTTTTTTAGTTCTCAAATTTTGACTTGAGTTTTTAAATCATCAATAAAAAGTAGATAACAAATTAAGAAATTTGGATGTGAAAATAATATTTATATGCTTAATTTTCAAGAATAAAAACAATGAACTAAGAGCTCGTTTGATAACTATTTAGTTTTTTGTTTTTGTTTTTTTAAATTAAGCCAATATATACTACTTCCAACTCCAAATTTCTTTCTTTGTTGTCACTTTTTACCGATGGTTTAAAAAACTAAGCCAAATTTTGAAAACTAAAAAAAAATAGCTTTTAAAAATCTGCTTTTATTTTTGAAATTTAGACAAGAATTCAACCATTGTACTTAAAAAAGAAATTGAGAGAAAATAGACTTAATTTTGAAAAACCAAAAATAAAAAATGAAATGATTATCAAACGGTCCAAATAGTTACCAAACGCGACCAAATGATTCAAACGGTATCGAAATCATTACCAAATGGGCCGGTTGTTCGCAAATATTTGTTGAGATTTCTACATAAAAGGCCTTACGAATAGACACAAGTTTTGAACATTTCATTTTTTTACCAAAAAAAAAAAAAAAAAAAAAAAAAAAAAACTATTTGCCTCTCTATTTTCACTAATATAAGTGACTATTTACAATTTAGCCCTCATATACGTTTATATATATATATATATATATATAGATATTATTTATGTATTTCTCTCTCCTCCATGCATATTCTCTCTCCCACGCATACTCTCTTTCCCTCATGCATATGTTCTTTCCTCCAATAATATATTTCATATATTTTCTCCCCCATAATTCACAATCATTTCTTCCTCTTCCCTCTCTTTTCTCCTTCCTCCTTCCTCTCTTTCCTGATGTGAGTTGTAGGCAGTAGACAATGGTATGGAGTGAATTGATGGCTCAACACAAGGTGTCACGAACGACTTGGGACAAATCAATGGCGTAGACATCATGGGACGAATCAACCATGACAGGTTGAGTAGAATCGGTCGATGGCATGGTGGGGCAAGCAAATCTGGTCGATGATGACGAGGAGAAAGATCCATGACAGTCATGACTAAAGAAGAAGAGGTGAAGATTGAGGGTTATGTATTATAAACCTCCATAGGAAGATGAACTTTATTTTTTCCCTATTTTTTATATATATAGTGATATATATGTACATTTTTTTTAGCTTTTGTAGGAAATTGTAAATGAGTTTTTTTTTTTTTTTTTAATTCAGACTTATTATATTATGATATATATATTGTTGTTAAATAAGATTTATGACGATTTATATATTATAGTATATTTTATATATTGGTTTATACTGTGATTTATGTCAAGAATTGAGTCAATATCTAATTTGTAAACTGAAGTATATTTCATATATTGGTTACAATATTTTCAAATACCTAACAAAATGTTCTAAGGTATATTTAAAATAATCATGAATCTGTTAAAATGTTCTAAGGTATATTTAAAATAACCATTAATCCGTTAAGAAAAAACCAATAAATTCATATGTACAAATAAGCAACGGAATATAAGTGAACAAACAATGAAATATTTCACATAATAACAAAAATCAACATAAAAAACTAAATAGAAAATAAAATCATATTAAATGTCATTTTCTCTCCTCAAATAAAAATGGAAAAAATATATCAAATGTATTTTATCTTTACAATCGAAAAAGAGAAAAAAATCATAACAAATGCATTTTCTCTCTTCATAATAAATGTATTATATGGTTATTTATGTCAAACATTGAATTTATATATTGTGGTATATTCTATAGAGGAAAAATTAAAAGGATATTGTACTTTTAGAAACTATTTAGGAAAATATTGTTGTTTTCAAACTATTTGTAAAAATATCGTTGTTTTAAATAAATCGAGGGTTGAAAATTCGACCTGGATAGGTCAAATTTTGATCCCTCGACCTTCCTTTTTTTTTCTTGGGAAAATATTGTTGTTTTCAAACGGATTCTGTCATCTCAGCAAGTCTGACTAAATAACGAGCTAATGAATCTCCTTCTTTTTGCCGCTAACGAGCTAATTAAATTCGAGAGCGAGATTATGAGAGACAGTGAGAGTTTGAGAGAGCGGGATTTTTAGCGGAATGAGATTTTTGAGCGGAGGAGCGAGAGTGAGCATGAGCATGTGAGCGTGAACGTGAGCGAGAGTGAGAGCGAGATTTTGATAGAGAGCGAGAAATACCGTACAAATTTTTTTTTTTTTTTTTCCTTTTTAATTATTACACATTCCGCCTTCTTCTTTCTAATCCTTTCTTCTTCTTTTTTTTAACTTTCCATTTTATAAAAAAAAAATCTAAAAATATTTATTTATTATTTTATTAAACTCTAAAAAGAATAAATTAAAAATAAAATAACTCATAAAAATATAAAAAATGTAAATTAAATATCTCATTTATATAAAATAATTACAAAAATCAATGTGTTCTCAAGACGGATGTCGTCGATTTCGAGCTGGCTTGTGCGTCGTCGACTTTGAACTTGAGGTTGCTCGGGTTCTTCTTGATGTTGCTCTGGTACCTCTGCAGGCGTTTCATAATATAAATATTCATTATGCTCTCCACGACCCCGACCAGTGTCCATGCACGTATGAAGACGAAGGACCAACCTCTGAGTCATAATCTCCTGAACCAAATGCTGGATCATCATCATCGGACTAACATAATCAGTTTGACTCTGCGTCTGCGTCATAAGGGGCAACTCTTCTACATTATGTGCAACCTCATCAACTCATCCTCTTCCCAAACAGGTCCTCTACGTTTAGGAGCTGGTGGAAAGAACAATAGGTATAATCGTACATATAGGAATTAATCTCCATATCACTTGGTTGT
Organism: Benincasa hispida; assembly: GCF_009727055.1. Taxonomy (NCBI): domain Eukaryota; kingdom Viridiplantae; phylum Streptophyta; class Magnoliopsida; order Cucurbitales; family Cucurbitaceae; genus Benincasa; species Benincasa hispida. Next base: position 4,831,720 of record NC_052354.1, read on the forward strand.
ACACTACATTATAGCAGGAACCTCTAGTTCGGACATTGTCGCAACCGTCACAAAGTCTACTGTTGTTCAACTTCTCTAATGAATTATTAAAAATTAACAAATTTAAAATAAATTTAAATTAAAAAAATAGATTATATTCATTCATTTACTACAATGTCCCCAGCTTGCTCCCGACGAGTGATGTAGCGGTCCTTGTGATATTATTATACCAATGGAATTATGATTCTGGAGTGACATCTACGTCAAACTATTCGAGGCCCACCACTGTCAATAATACCTTGCACAGATAGTGCCATTTCGCACTACCAAGAATTGCAAACTTTTTTAGACTAATCTCCAGCCCTTACGTCAATATCATGCCAGCATTTACTGGTATTCACAATATTCAAGGCGATGGGATATTGCTCGAAAACCGAATTGTCCATCACCCTGTCAGGAAGATGCCACTCACCAAGTTGAAACATATGAGAGGATCATCGTCCGCCATATGTTTTAATCATTCATACAAAATTAGGCAAAGTATGCACAAATAATTTTGTACGGACTCCCAAATAACCTGAAACACAAATCATTTATATTAGGAGAAATTAAGACAAATACAATTAAAAATGGGTAAATAAAATAACAAATTTTAGGTTTAGTGAATGTACCTGTCAGGTTGAAAGCAGATCAACATGTATCTTACTTTTTGATACATGTGTGGCTTCCTAGTCACACAAATTTTGTCTCTCTCACACTTAAATTTTTAAATATATAATTGAGAATTTAAATGAACTAGATCAGTTATATAAAATTAAATTGAATTAAAAGCAACATACCGAGAAATCGTAGGCTCCGTCCCAAACTAACTGAGCGTCATTAACATGATGTGCTTGTTGGAGCCACTGTTGAAATCGCTCCCAAGCCCATAGTTGCAAAAGTATGAGAGGCCCAGCTATCTCTCAAACCTCAGGTCTTGTTGCTTTTTGCATTAGTTGTCTTACAACCATTGGCAAGCATGGCCCACCCTCACGAATACCGCCGCCCATCATTGGAGGTTAGGCTAACGTGGCAGAGAACATCGAGTGAACAAAATGACGTTTATCTGAAAAACAGACTTCCATCCATCATTTGTAGTATATATGCTCGCGCATATCTTATGAACGGTTTTCTTCGCTTGCATCATCTGTGAGCTCACGAAATTGTCCAGTGTCCCTAACCATTTTAACTTAACCTCAATCCTTTAATCTTGTCGGCAGGTGGGGTCGCACCGAGGTACAGTTGACAAACTTCTAAACCTAGTTCATTCGTACATCACTCCAATGACCGGGCTCACCGTCAACAGGGTAACCCCAACAACACTTTCTATGACTTATAGAGTGAATAGTGGCACTCTCCAACGATCATATGGGAACTGTATGCGTCTCGGCCTCCATCTCTCGACCCAAGGCTATGATCAGATGCCAGTCCAACGAAATAAATCCTGGCCTTCTCGGACGTCTACAAAGATATCTCCAGTAGTACGAATCCGCCAAATACAACATATGATCGATGAATTGGACTGGTCGTACAAAACATCGGGATCAAAGGTCCTAGGGGTATTTTTGATGCTCCAATGCATCCCTTATTTCTGCTCTTCTTTTTTTCTCAAAATTAGTTCATTGCATTTGAAAAAATTGTTATCTGAGCAAAAAGCATTTATAGGCAACATTTTGAGCTTCTTTGAGACCTCCATTTATGCACCTCTGATAGATTTGTCGTCATTCCACCATATCTGAAATCCTCCTCATGTGTAAGTCAGTTGCTTCTAAACTAGTGTTGTTCAAAAAAACTTAGACAGCTTCGTTTATTTCTTTTGATATCTTCAAATTGCTTGTTGAACTTTTGAATATTGAAATGACACCCGACCATAAAATAAACTGACCACCCGAAAAGTTCACGTTATCACAACGAGAAGGATTGGACAGGAATAGCTACTCAATAAACGAATGGTGGATTTTGTAACCAGTTAGGAATAATCGAAGGAAGTGTCCCTTCCGTTCAAAGACGAGCTCCAGATAGTTAGGGATTGATGATAATAATATAATTTTTTTTATATATTCATTTTATTGTAATATTCAATTTTTTTTATTATAATTATTGGTTATATTCAATTTCTTTTTATAATAATTACTTATATTCATTTTTTTTTTTTTTGTAATCAATTAAAGTTTTACATTATAATAATCTAATTATATTCAATTTATTAGTATTAATAATCTAATATATTCAATTTATTCAATTATTGTTAATGATATTCAATTATAGTATAATAATCTAATATTATTCATTTGTTGTCTAATGAATTATTCAATTATAGTATAATTAATCTAATATATTTCAATTTATTGTCTACATGATTTTCAATTATGGTATAATAATCTAATATTATTCAATTATAGTTAATGGAATTATTCAATTATAGTATCGATATTAGCTTCTTTTTTTTATTATATATATATATTATATATATTATATATATTATATATATTATCTATGGAAAGTTCAAATAAAGTGAAGACTCTCGTCTTTCCTAAGATCTCGCTCCCTCAGTATTGCTCTCTTCTAAGGAATCTCGCTCTCGCTCTCTTCTGTTATTTGTTTTATTTTTTCATTAATTGTATTACAGCTTCAATCTTCTGGAACATCACAAACACTTTTTTTTATTATGGATCTACTCTTTGTTCGTAGACAAAGCTAATTCGGGAATTGTCTTTCATTCTAAGGCATAATTGTATCCATGGCTCTCATATCTCGTGAGTTCGCTCCCAGAAATATAGCCATTCCCCACCGCCCTCACGTCAATCCCACAAACCCTCCCGTCTAATTCGAAAATTGATAACAAAATGCATAAGTTTGTTAGACAGCAGTTGCGAGTACACAAATCTAGCTTATACCACCTCATACTTTATTTCCTTATGAGGAAAAAAGAAAAGTAATAAACCTTTGCAATCTCGAGGTGGATGTGTGTCGAAACTTCAACCATTCGACAACCTAAGCGAGATTCCTAGATTTTCCTTGCGAGGTTGAAGTTTTCGGCTTATGTTTGTTTTCCAACGGTTTTTTCTTTGTTCGTCGAGTTCTCAACGTTCGACCTCTAGCCTCGGATTCCCAAAACAACAATATTTCTCTAATAAGTTTCAAAACAACAATATTTCTCTAATAAGTTTTGAAAACAACAATATTAATATTAAAGGTCCTTCTATAGATTGGTTATAATATTTTCAAATTCCTAACAAAATGTTCGGAGTGATATTTTAAATAATCATGAATCCGCAAAAAAATGTGTAACCAATGAAAACAGAAAAAATTCATTAAATGTATTTACAAATAAATGCATTTTCTCTCTCCATTTGAAAATATGAAAATGAATCTTTTCTTTCCATAATAAATGTAGTTTGAAAATAGGAAAATATATATAAAAATCAGAAATAAAAATAATAAGAAAAGTTAAATTTGTTCAAAAATAATATTAAAAGTTTTTCTTGAAAAAATTCGAATTTAAAGACATTTTTGAAATATAAGACCTAAAATGATTTTTATGTAAAAATCATATTTGTTCTCGGAAAATTGACAAAAATGACCTATTTGGAGTTTGATTTTGTATCTGACCTATTTTTTAAAAACAAGTTTTTTTTTACCCCTTGATGATGAAAATGATGTAAACATGGAAAATATTGGTTATACAATTACTCTTATGCCCCTTATTAAATTCTCACCTTCAATTTCAACAACCAACCTACCAAATTAATTCACAAAAAAATTATTTTATCCAAAATTAATTGACAAAAAAAAATTTCACATTCCAACACTAAAAATTCTCCACCGAATTTAATTTGTTTGCAACCCCACAAAAAGTTCTCTTCACCAAATTATTTCCAGAATAAAAAGTCTTTCGTCAAGTCTAAAACTTGTATTTCACGAAGTTGTAATTTTGTATACTCCGCAAGAAAGTATGTATTTCATTTTATATGTATTTAATAGTTCGATAATTTTTGAAAAAAAATTGACAAAAATAATGACCTTTTTGGAGTTTGATTTAGGCTTTCTTTATTGATTGTTTCTTTCTTTCTTTCTTTCTTTCTTTTTTTTTTTTTTATAATGCTCTGCATTTGATATTTATATAAAAAACATGAAAAAATAGTTAGACGATCGTATAGCAATGTGAAGAAAAGTTAAACGATCGTATCCCATTTTGAGGTTCAGTTGCTAAGCGATCGTTTAATTCCAGACGTTACATGATGTGAAGAAAAGTTAGACGATTGTATAGCAATGGGTGCAGGTCATTGTGATGTTGAACGCTAAACGACCGTGTACCTGCGGGAGCTAAGCGATGCGTTTAAATGCTATATGATAGCACTACACGATCGTTTTAGCTTTGGCGTAGGAACTAAATGATACGTTGTATTTGCTAAATGATGCACTACATGATCGTTTAGCTATGACGCGCGCTAACGATTGTGCTCGGTGGTAGACGGCGGGGCCGTATGTGTATTTCAACCTGGTATGGGCGGAAAGAGAGGAAAGGACAAGGGGGAAGCGACAAAATCGGGTAGGAGTAGGTGGCGCCTAGTCCCCGATCGGGTATTGGACCGAGAAGAGGGAGGGCACCGGGTAAAGAGGAACGTGCGTGGAAGTATTGAAATTGGCGTAGAAACTAAACGATACATTGGATTTTCTAAACTATGGCAACTACACGATCGTTTAGCTACGATGCGCACTAAGCGATGCGATGAAGTGCTACGCGATAGCACTGAGTGAACGTTTAGATGTAGAGTTAAGCGATCGTGACATGGGAACTAAACAATACGTTGGATTTTCTAAACGATAGCACTACACGATCATTTAGCTACGACGTGCGCTAAGCGATGCGATGAAGTTCTATACGATAGCGCTGAGCGATCATTTAGATGTAGAGCTAAGCGATCGTGGAGTGGGAACTAAATGATACGTTGGATTTTCTAAATGATGGCACTACACGGTCGTATAGATGAATTACTAAGCAACGCGATAATGTTCTATACGATGGAGCTAAGCGACCGGTTTTCTCAAGGTCTAATCCGGTTCAGCCTCAAAGGGTTTTTGAAGCAGTTTATGCCCCTTATTAAATTCCCACTTTCAATTTCAACCACCAACTACCAAATTAATTCATATTCTCCACCTAAAATTAATTTATCCAAAAACCATTAAACAAAAACTTTTCTCACCAAAAATTCTCCACCAAATTTTTTTTTACAACCCCACAAAAAGTTCTCTTCATCAAATTGTTTCTAGAACGAATTCGCGAAGTCCAAAGCTTGTATTTCATGAAGCTGTAATTTTGTACATTTCGTCATAAGAAGGTATGTATTTCATTTTTATATGTATTCTCAATAGTTCACTAATTACTGAGAAAATTAACAATGCCCTACATTTTATATTTATTTATAAATTTTTAGAGGTTGATTTTTGGAGTTTGAGTTATGATTGCTTTGTTAATTGTATGTATTTTTTTGTTAATAATGCCTTGCATTTGATATTTATTTATAAATTTATAAAAGAAATATTAAAAAAAATGTTATTTTTTTTATACCCGATCGGGTTTCACTGGGGAGGAAGCAAAAGAGTTCAAATTACCCGTCTGGGCTTCACCGGAAGCAATATAAATGTTTGAATAAGTTAGATTCCCGACTCCACTAGGTTACCCGACCGGGTGCACACAAAAAAACGGGTGGACCACCGAGCCAAAAAACATAATCATATTTTTTTTTGTTTTTTTAATTTTTTTTAATTGTATTATATTAATACATTTTTTATATAAAATTTAGGAAAATGCCTCGTGTTTGTATTTGTTTCGTTGGCATTTGGAATGAAAAGGAAAAGGATTACAATGGAGAAGAGTTGCAGGGGTTTGACATTGAGTTGGGCATGACCTATAATAAATTCCTGACCAAAGTTTATAGGATAAGTGGTATAATGTCGGATGAGTATAATCTTGTTATAAGATGTATACTTTAATTGAGATCCAAAGCCTCTACATTTGTAATTTGGAATGATGAAGATCTACACACATTCCTTACATGAGAAGAGGTCTCAATAATACCTCTTTACGTATCCACGCTTCCAAAGTGTTCAACAAACTAAGGATTTCATCCAAATAATTTATATGTTCGACGAACTGAAGAAATCCCTTCAACATCTAGGCTGGAAGATGGAGTTAGATAGTCAATTTTCCCCCATATATTTTAACCTATCATTTACTTCGTCGCCTAGTAATTTGGCGAGTCATAACTTAGGGGGTGATGTAGACCAAGGTCAATATTTCAATGATTGGTCTTAGAGGGAGAAGGACGATGAAGAAGAACCCAAGATTAGCACCCACCAAACACCTCATGCAGAAGAGCGAACAATCGAAGACTACGGAGGCTCGTCACATGCAACGGGTCGTGACTTGTCACATCCTTCTAGTAGCACAATCACCATGTCAGGTCAATCTTATTCTTCTGAAGATGTGCAAGTTGGTGACATATTTATATTTAAGAAGGATTTAAAGATGTGGTTATCTATGTTAGCAATTAGAGAAAACTTTCAGTTTAGGGTGAAGAAGTCGACCACAACATTATGCAAAATTGTATGCTTAGTTAAAGAATGAAAATGGAGACTTCGAGCCACTAAATTGAAAAATTGTGAAATATTTAAGATCTCTAAGTATGACATTGTCCACACATGTAGAAATGAAATATTGACTAACGATCATAAACAAGCTTCTAGTTGGGTTCTCGGATATTTAATTTCGTCAAAATTTGAAGATGTTAGTCGTTCATATAGACTGAAAGACATTGTCAAATATATAAAACAAGAGTATGGTGTGAGTTTAAGTTATGACAAGGCATGGAGGCAAGGGAAGAAGCGTTAGTGCTTGTTTGGGAGTTATCAAACGAATCGTACAAGAAGTTACCTAAATTTGGTGAAGCCTTACAAATTGAAAATCCTGGTTCAGCTTTTAAATATGATCTACAAGAAGATAAATATTTCAAGCACGTCTTTATGGCTCCTGGTGCTTCCATTAGGGGGTCTCTAAACTGCATGATGGAACACATTTAAGGGGTAAATACAGTGGTAAACTCCTACTTGCGACTGGGGTCGATGGAAATAATCAAATATACCAAGTTGCATTGAGTATATCTAGTGGAGAAACTGATGAATCTTGGGTGTGGTTCCTTCAGCAATTAAGATGTGCAATTGGGTAAGTTCATGATTTGGTTATCGTATCAGATAGACACCCTAGCATAAAAAAGGTAATTATCACAATCTTCCCAGAAGCATTTCATGGTATCTGCATCCATCATTTGAAAGCTAATTTATTAGTTAATTCTAAGAATAAAGATATTTTCGATATTTTCGATAAAACAGCCAAAAGCAAGTAGTGAGTCTGTGTTCAAGTACCATTGGAGTCAATTTGCAGAGTATCCAGGTGCATGCAAATACCCAGAGGATATTGGTCTTGAGCGGTAGGCTAGGGTGTACCAATGTAATAGAATGTACAATCAAATGACAATAAATCTCGTCGAGTGCATAAATGGAGTGTTAAAAGATGCACGACAGTTACCAATCACTTCATTTCTAGACCATATTAGAGGTTGGTTACAAGACTTGTATTACAAACGTCAAATGGAAGCATCAAACAGTACGTTAAGACTGTTGGACTATGCGATGGCAATAATTCGTGACGGGGCGAACAAAGTGAGCGACATGAAGTTCGGCCAATTGACCAACATGAGTACGAGGTGATAGATGGAGGTTTGGGAGGCCGTGTCAATATTCACGCAAGAACATGCACTTGTCACATGTTTGATTATTATGAAATCTCTTGTTCACACGCCATTGTTGCATGCAGGGTTTGAATTATTGATCTTACCTATAACGACCCGACCCTCTAGGACTTAAGTTAGGCCGTTACGAAAAACATACATGCATAGAACTTAAAACGACACTCCTTTATAGGGGTATACATAGTCTGGGTTGGGCCGGGTTGGAAGATTTTTGTGGACCAACCCAAAAATTTGGGTCAGCTAATAATGAACTCTATTAGTTCTTTTTTGGAGGGTCAACCCAACCAAAAATTTCTGGGTTGGGTCACTGGTTCTGTTTTTTTTTAAACTTTTATTTATATATATACATTCGGGTTGGGTTGGGTTGACCCGACCCTGAAATGGGGTAACCCGAGACCCAACTCGAATTTAATATTTTTTAACATCTTTAACCTAACCCAACCTTTGCAGTTTGGGTTGAATAGTCTGGGTTAGTCAAGTTATCGGGTTTTTTTAACACCCCTACTCCTTTATGATGAAATAAATGCTAAATAGATAAGGGGAGTTCAAAAGTCCTTTATTAAATGCAAATATTAAAAACAATAATAGGGTACCCATAAATTATAAAGGTTAATAAATAAGTATGAAAAACAATTATTAATAATAAGTTTCAAACATCAAAACTAAACATTAAAAGAAACATGTAAAGAACTCTAAATCTCATGATGCGGAAGCGTAAAAAACTAGTCCTAGTGGCTCGATCACGAATTCTGCTTGTCCATCGCCGGTGCATCTCTACCATTACCTGAAACAACAACATGAAAAAAAATGAGTATAAAATAAGTAACCCCACTACTGGGGTCAAGCTGAGCATCTATGTCCTCTAGATTCTCACCTTTGGCACATATACACATGAAACAAGAAGGAGACTAAGTCCTATCCTAGCCCACTACCTCTGATGAATCCCGAAGGAGACATAAACTGGTGAATCCCGAAAGAAACACAAACTGGTGAATCCCGAAAGAAACACAAAATCTAATGGACATCTAACTAATCAGTAAGAACATTTGCACAGTCTCAATATCATAATCATCACCGTACGAATCTATGACATACATATAATTCTCAATATCATGGCTCTACCACATACACATATACCTCAACATCATGGTTCTACAACATACATGTATACCTCAACATCATAGTTCTACAACATACATATATACCTCAACATCATAGTTCTACAACATACATTATACCTCAACATCATAGTTCTACAACATACATGTATACCTCAACATCATAGTTCTACAACATACATATATACCTCAACATCATAGTTCTACAACATACATGTATACCTCAACATCATAGTTCTACTACATGTATACCTCAACATCATCAGATCAAATATAATCATATGAAAGCACATACCATCTCATACTAGCATTTAAGTGTCTTTGTATATAATTAAATAGCTCAGATCTTGTATCAGAACATACTTTGATCATATCATACAATCAGTCTATCATGTTAATATTCTGTCATAACATACATTTATCATGCTAGCATACATTTAATGGCTGACCCGTGGGCAGTTCCAGTAGTAAGATTACTTACCCTAATAAAAAATACACAAATAAAATCAGACAACCAAACGATGACAGCGGTTTGAAGTAACAACCATAACATATGAATACAACCATTAGATTTTAGTCCAATAATAATTATGAAACCTCATATTCAAATCCAAAATACCCAAAAGCTTACTCAAAGAAACTTGATCAACAACCACTCTCAAGATTTCGACTCCAAAATCAAACCTTCAAAACATGAATTAAATGATTATTTAATCCAATAATCAATGGGTGTCAAAATCCTTCAAGAAATCCATCTCACAAAATCGACCTTACCTAAATCCAAGATCTGGTCAAAACCAAGAGTCGGCGGCAGAAACTGGCGAAGGGAGTTGAATGGCAGCCCCATGACAGAAACCCGAGCAATCCGTAGGACAGATCTACGATGGTGGACCGACGGCGCGAGGGTCTGCAGGGCTGGACGGATGAGTGGCGCGCGAATCAAGGGTTGGGCAGCACGCGGTTGCGAACGTGGACAAGGCTGGGCGGCGCGAACTGAAGAGCGGCGGCCCCTCCAGTTTGGGCTCGAAGAGGGCGGCGGCGCGACTCAGATAGCTGGATAGAGAAGGGTATGGGAGAGGGTTACACGGTGAGGTCTGTGGTGGCCGAAGGGAAGAATCAGCAGTGAGCGAGGCTGGGTCGGATGGGTCTTCATGCGTGAGGAAGAAGAAGAGAAAAGAAATCGGGAGGGGGTACTGTGCGAGAGGAAGAAGGAGAAAAGATCTTGTTTTTTAAAAGAATAATAATAATAATAATAACAATAATAATAATAACTAAAAAAGGAAATAAGTATAATTATATTTAATTCTTTTCCTTATTCTACTTTATACTATTAAATTCCTTTCCGTTTCAAAAAAAAAATTAATTCCTGCCATTAATTTTTAAATTGAATAATTTCACGCCAAAAATTAAATTCCCGCACTTATACTTAAAGTCCAAAATTCCAAAAATACCTTCCAACTAATAACAATTACTGAAATTCCAAATAAAGTTACTGAAATTACATTATTATAAAAAAAAAGTGTGGGGTGTTACACTACCTCTCTTTGTTCACGGGTATACTCTATTGATGCAGTGTTAGTTGTGTATGCTAAACCTGTACGACTACTTGGACACTTTTCGGAGTGGAAACAATCATCGACCTTTGTCGATGTTGAAACATTGTCTCCAAAAAGAGTTCCAAGAATAGATCGCCCACAAACAACAAGATTTCCTTCTACAGGTGAATTTCGTCAAGTCCACAGGTGTTCTAGATGTGGGCAACACAAAAATACTAATTACTTTGGTAATGGCAATTGGAATGATATTAACTCCTATTTATTTATTATCTATGTTACGCCATATGTTCTATGGATACAAGCTTTTTAATGCTCAAAATTCTTATTTTTTTTATTCGGGCCCACAAGAGTTGTTTGTTGCGATCTCTATCCTTATATCTGTCATAGGTATTGGTATTTATCTAGATTTTGTTTTCTCACTATCAGTTGACAAGGTTGAAGTTATTTTATCTAATTATTTTGCTAGATAGTTTTCATAAAAAAAATGAAACAGCAATTAATTATAATAATGATTTTTTATTTTTTAAATCGTTCGTTGCACAATAAAAAAAGAAGTCTTTTTTCTTAAAAAAATAAACAAATGAATTGGACTTCCTCGTACATTTGACTTTTGTGAGAACTATTGGATCACAACAAAACGACATGCAATCAACCTTTTAATATTGCCGAGTGAAGTATGGATATTCTTTATTTTGGATGATATTTTTGTGAATTTGGATGAGATTTTTGTGAATTTGGATAATATTTTTGTGAATTTGGATGATATATTTTTTTTTAATTTGGATGAGATTTTTGTGAATTTAGTATATTCTTGTTGTTTTTTTACATGCGCCCGACTGGGAATTGGCACCAATTTACATGCGTCCGCCCAAGAATTTGTATAATTTTTTCATTTTTGCATGCGCCCGACTGAGAATTGGCGCTAATTTACATGCACCCAGTCGAGAATTGGTATACTTTGATGAATAACAATAAATTTTATCTAGCAAACCACTCCCAACTATAAACTTTAAGTATAAATTTTCATTAATCACTTCAACTATTAATTACAAAGAAGTTTACAAACTTTTAAAACAACGCTTTATTTGCCCAGATCTGAATGACATATTGTCTATGAAAATATTGCATTCTATCTTGTGTTAAGGTGTCTATTTTGGACCCTGTTACATCATATTCAAAAAAATTATATGTGAACATACCATAGTCACCACTCTCATGTTGTTGAGGCACGAAAGCATCTCGACGTAGAGTCCAATGATCAATTAGAAGATTATGAGACTCCATTACCGTACCAACAATAAGTAGATCGGGAAAGTTTTTGTACACTGATCTCATTTCACGTTCCAAGTATGCATTCGAATGTAATGCGATCAATGAATCAAACACGATTAATGCTCTGACCTGGAAGTCTGCACAAAGAAGCACCCAATGCATCCTAAAGAGGTTGAAAGGCATGTAAACAGCATCGATGTTGCTCCAAGCTACATCGTAGTCAGTGTGTTTACCATGAACGTACTTTAATACGTTTGTCACCTTACTCCAATCGATATTATGGTGATCGCGTCTTAAGAAGTTTTAAATCAACGAGAAAATCAGACAATGGCCTAATATATAGCGTAACTACAATGTCAGATAATATACCGTAACTACAATGTCAACTATAGCAAATTTTCGATGACACAAACTTGGTTGGGCTTGCATTTTCATTTTTATGAACATAAACAATGTGTCTATTACCTGCACGATGAGAGTGTTTAAGTAAATAGGGACACATATATACACATGAGAATCTACATTAAAGGTTATATACCTCGTCATTCATCCATTGGGACGGTGTTAACAGACTATTAAACCATTTTTGATCCATTTGAGTATATGCATTCCTCCGAATCATCGTAGTAGGGTCTACGTTGTCCATCCACTTTTGAAATTTAATGATAAGATCTTCAGGTATGTTAATGAGGAGATCGTACTTTTGATTCATTTATTGTGTCATTTCAAGAAATTTTCAAGAAATTTTCCTAATTCGATCACTGTGACCTTCTATTACATTTACATTTTCCGTGTCTTGTGAACTTATATCAACAACCTACACAATAAAATTTGTAGTGAACTTATAAGAATAGTGGTGTTCAATCAACCTACACAAATGATGGCTATACTTCTATGTCAATTATAGAGTTATTCAATCAAATAAAGAATAAAATTATTATATATGTATAAAGAATAGAGTTATTCAATCAAATCAATGCATACTAAAAAAAAAACATAAAAATTATATATAAATATAAATTTTAAAAAATGGCCTGGCCCATACCCAGCCGGATACGGGGCCAAGCGAAAAAACAAAATACCCTTACCTGATCCAATATTGACCAGGCCAAATTCCCGAAGCATCCCCTACATGGCCCGCCCCTCTCTACCCGGTTCCTCTCCCCCTACACGGCTATCATCTAGTGTTTGCTGAAGCTAAATGATCATTTAGTACTATCGCCTAGTACTAAACGATTGCTTAGCTATCCCCTACACGGCCCGCCCCCTCTACCCAGCTCCTCTCCCCCTACATGGCTATCATCTAGTGTTTGCTAAAGCTAAACGATCGCTTAGTACCATCGCCTATTACTAAACGATCGCTTAGTACTAAACAATATGTTGGATTTTCTAAACGATGACACTACACAATCGCTTAGCTTTGCATCTAAACGATCGCTTAACCCTATCACGTAGCACTTCATCACATCATTTAACGTGTGTCGTAGCTAAACAATCGTGTAGTGTCATCGTTTAGAAAATCAAACGTATCGTTTAGTTCCCACGCCACAATCGCTTAGCTCTACATCTAAACGATCGCTCAGTGCTATCACGTAGCACTTCATCACATCGCTTAGCGCGCGTCATAGCTAAACAATCGTGTAGTGCCATCGTTTAGAAAATCCAACATATCGTTTAGTACTAAGCGATCATAGCTAAGTAATAGCTAAACAATCGTTTAGTACTAGGCGATGGTATTAAGCAATTGTCTAGTCCCAATACTTCCACGCACACCCTCCTCTACCCGATGCCCTCCCCCTACCCGGCCGTGTCAGGATTGAACGCCACCTACTCCTACCTGGGGGCAGTTTTGCCCCCTTCCCCCTCGTTCTTTCCTCTCTTTCCCGCCTATACCTGGTCGAAATACACATATGGCCCGCCCGGTTTACCACCGGGCATAATCTTCCCATTTTCCCCAAATCTATCCCAAAGCAACCTCAAACTTGCCCGCCTGGTCACATATCCGGTCACAATGGTATGAAGCCTGGCCGGGTAAGACCGATTTCTGGAAACGCATTTTAGGCTCAAACTTATTCAGAAAATGTCGAACATAATGTTTTTAGGAAAAAAAAATAACATTCAACATAGATCTAACATAGATTTCAAATATTCACACAAGAACACCTAACATAAACTAACACATTGAGTGAAAAAAATGAAAATTCATACCTTAGTTGAAAAATCCCAAATGATCTTTAATGAAAAGGAGAATGACAAGGAAATGTAGAATGGGAAAAGAGAAATGGAGTGAGATTGAGGACTTTTGAAATGGAGAAGAGTGAAAATGGAAAAGAAAAGTGAGGGTTTGGAGGGTTTAGTGAATTTTGAATTGTGAAGGGTATTAGGGTTATTTTCATTCATTTTCAAAATTGTGGGTCAAAAAAACAACCTTTTTAAAAATGGTTCAAAAGTCAAAATCAAAATTTGAAAAAGGTTATTTTTGAATTACCCTTTGTTCTCCGATTTATAACCCAACATGCCGTAAGTTATACCTGTTTAGGGTTTAATCTCTCTCTCACTTTCCGTCCGCCCTTTCTGTCTATCGTCCGCCGCGCGACGGTTGCAGTCCAGCCTTCCGTCGGTGTTTGGACCCGCCAGCAGTACACTACTTCTCTCTTGCTCCTCGGTGGTTTAACAGTGCCGTTTTCTCTCGGTTTTGAGCGTTCATTTTCGTTACCCACGACCTGTTGGACCTTGAATCGATCCATCCAGTTTATTCTGGCGTTTGATCCCAGTTTTTGTACAATTTGGAACACCGTACAGCATGGAACACTGTACAGCAAGGAACTGAGTCCCTTTGGTGAGTTTTTATGGGGCAGCGATGACCCTTAAGCCTTACCCAATTTGGTTAGAATCTTGTTAAATATTTTTACTATTCGATTTTGATTTGGGTGAAGCTTTGTGCAGCTCCCATGGGGAGATTAGGAAAGAATGGGCTTAGAAAAATCATGTTAAAGTAAAGAAATGATGGGTCTTGAGAAATCAGAAATGATAAAAGTAGAAGGGATGGCTTGTGTCACTGCACCTGTAAATTATAGGAATAAGTAGAATTATTATGAATCTACTTCTAAAAGTAGAGATGTTATGAATTTGATATTGGCGTGGCTATGTATTATCTAAGAATTATTGAATGAATAATTAAATTTTAATGTTTATGCAATGTTTATCATTCTCTTATAGTTCTTTATTTTTCTAGTATTTTGACATTTGTTTAGTTCCTTTTTGGTGTTTGCAGGGACATCGTATTTTTGTGGGTATTGTGCTCTCCATCGTGAGGCATATAATCTAGTCATCGAATCAAAGTTTCCTAGCTGTATACTGCAACTCAGGGATAAACCATGTTGTTGGTTCTTGCTTATCATGACCTTGCAAACAAAGTACATGACTTTTGTGTATGTCATATTCCTCTTCTCTATGCATCCTCAAAGGTCTTTCTATATATAAGCTCCAAACGTTCATACCTAAACCATGGAGAAATGTACCTGTGAGCAATGGTAGTAAATTTATGATTGATTCTATTTTTTCTTCCCTTAAAAACTTTGCCTCTAATGGTCAATTGTCTAAAACATTTGAGGCCTTCTCCCTCATTCGATTGCGTGCTAGTTATAATGATTCATTTGACCTCATCTTGCAATCCATCTCCATTCTTCTTGTATCATGTACCAATTGTAGCTCACTCCCACCAGGTAAGCAACTTCATGGTCACATTATCACGTCAGGTCTTGAGGAAGACTCTTTTTTGGTCCCCAAGCTTGTCACGTTTTATTCAAGCTTTAAACTTCTGCCTGAGGCTCATACCCTTGTTGAGACTTCTAATTTATTTCACCCCTGCGCTTGGAATCTACTCATCATATCATATGTTAGAAATGAACTTCATGAGGCAGCTATTTTGGCTTATAAGCAGATGCTGAGTAAAGGGGTCAGACCAGATAATTTCACTTTTCCCTCCATTTTGAAGGCTTGTGGTGAAACACGAAATTTGGAATTTGGTTTAGAGGTTCACAAGTCTATTAATGCTTGGTCAACTAAATGGAGTTTGTTTGTTCAGAATGCTCTGGTATCAATGTACGGAAGATGTGGAGAGGTGGACACTGCACGTAACTTGTTTGACAATATGCTCGAATGGGATGCTGTATCTTGGAATTCAATGATATCTTGTTATGCCTCCAAGGGTATGTGGAAGGAGGCATTTGAACTATTTGACGGCATGCAGAGTAAGTGTGTTGGGATTAATGTTGTAACTTGGAATATTATAGCTGGAGGTTGCTTGCGGGTTGGTAATTTTACTCGAGCACTCAAGTTACTGTCTCAAATGAGAAATCTTGGTATTTATTTGGACAATGTAGCAATGGTAATTGGTTTAGGTGCTTGTTCCCACATTGGTGCCATTAGACTGGGAAAGGAAATCCATGGCTTTACTATCAGACATTATTATCATAAGTTGTCCACCATTCAAAATGCTTTAGTTACCATGTATGCTCGATGTAAAGACATAATGCATGCATATATGTTGTTTCGGTTAAATGACGACAAAAGTATAATCACATGGAATTCTATGCTTTCTGGTCTCACACACTTGGACCGGGTTGAGGATGCATTGCATCTGTTTAGAGAATTGTTACTGTTTGGTGTAGAACCGAACTATGTGACATTTGCTAGCATTCTTCCTCTTTGTGCTCGAGTTGCAGATTTACAACATGGGAGAGAATTTCATTGCTACATTACTAAACGTCAAGATTTTAGGGATTATTTGTTATTGTGGAATGCTTTGGTGGATATGTATGCAAGGTCGGGCAAGGTTTTAGAAGCAAAAAGGGTTTTTGATTCGTTAAGCAAGAAGGATGAAGTGACGTATACATCCCTGATTTCAGGTTACGGTATGCAAGGAGAGGGGGCCAAAGCCCTAAGACTATTCGAAGAGATGAAAAGGTTCGAGATCAAACCAGATCATATAACTATGGTTGCTGTCCTATCAGCTTGCAGCCATTCAGGTCTCCTGGAACAAGGTGAACTTTTATTTGCAGAGATGCAAAGTGTGCATGGGCTAAGGCCCCATTTGGAACACTATGCTTGCATGGCAGACCTGTTTGGGAGGGTTGGTTTGTTGAACAAAGCAAAGGAAATTATCACAAGAATGCCTTACAGACCAACGTCTGCTATGTGGGCCACTCTTATTGGAGCATGTTGCATCCATGGAAACACAGATATCGGGGAATGGGCAGCAGAGAAACTTCTGGAAATGTGGCCCGAACATTCTGGTTACTATGTCTTGATTGCTAACATGTATGCTGCTGCAGGTTCTTGGAGTAAGTTGGCAAAAATAAGGACTCTTATGAGAGATTCTGGTGTTGCAAAAGTTCCGGGTTGTTCTTGGGTTGACGTTGGCTCTGGATTTGTCTCATTCTTGGTTGGGGACACATCTAATCCTCAAGCCCTTGAATCTAAGCTCGTGTTAGACAGTTTGAACGATGTAATGAAACAAGGTAGTCTAATGACGACAGATAGTTACGATATTGGTGATGACATTTTTTGAGGAACATCAAATTGATTACTGCTGATACTAACAGTATACGTGTTGGTTTTAGCTCTTGTTGTACCTTTAAAAAAAAATTAAAAATAAATAAATAAAAATTAACAAAGTTAGTTCACTTGCATTTTTATTTTTCCTTTCCAATGAAGTTCGGTTTACGCATTTGGTTTAGCTCGTCTTAAAAGTGGATCATGATGCTAGTTTTAATGTGCTATGCCAGCTGACCAGGTATGTTGGTTTTTATCCTTCAAGCTCAGTGTACCTTCTTTTGCATGATGTGAATTCCTGCATCTGGCCTTAATATAATGACCATTCCAATGGCCTTTCAGGCCAGCAGGGAGTTGAGCATCGACTTGCTTCTGCAGAACAGGATAAAACTTGCCATCACCAAATTGTAAGTATCCTTTGAATGTACATTGAGTGGTTGTTTGGGACTTGGGAGCTTTTTCCTTTATTATAAATTTATGATACTGTAGACGTTGAAGGTAAAAGTTGAAACACTTTCTGTTAAGGATTTATTACGACTCTTTGAGCAATGGAATTTTGTTTTAGAAGGATAATTTTACTTTCTAATTATGTTATTTTGAATTTAAAGAATTGGGATTTGATTTGAAGTATAGTTCTATTCATTTTAATAATTCTGTCATCCGTTAAAGATAATTTTAAGGAAGAATATTTTAGTTGTAAATGAAATGAACTAGAACTTCAAATTTTGAAAATTTAAATCATGATATGGATTTCTATGTATTTTCTTTTACGAATGATTTTCAAAAGTTGAAGATCTTCTGAGGGATGTTTTAGAAGTGATCTCTTTTTATATTTTTCTTCTAAAAGTTGAAGGGGCTATACTTTGAGCCACTTATATGGTTAAGTAAATATGTTTTTAAATCATTGCGATGAGGAATTTTTTTTTCACTAATTAATAGGTCGCTTTTAACTTTTATTGTACTTTCTCATTTTATTGATGAACTTGATGGTAATTGCTCGCATAAAACAATTTAATCAATGTATTTTCAATTTTAGAACAACTTAATTGTTATACTTCCAAATTTCCATGCGGTAAAAAATCCATCAGAATTAAATTCTATTTTTTTTATTGTTAATGATTTAGATTTTATAGCATACATGCATATTTGGTTTTTAATTGATTTATGGAAGAAGTTGTATTAAATCTTAACAACATTGCCGTGATAATTAAACGTCGACAGCATTGTGGAACACGTTTTTGTTGAAAACTAGGATTCACATACAAAAGATTGACTTGAGTTAGTTTTTTTAGAGGAACAATTGGCACTTATTAAATTTAGGACAAATTACAAAAATCATCATTAAAGTATGATGGTAGTTATTATAACTATACTCTTAAATTTTCAAATTTAAAAATTGAGCCTTCAACTTTATCAAAATGTTAAAATTGGATCCTTAAACCTACATAATTGGATAAATTATAATAATTGTATGAGTTTGAGGGTTCAATTTTTATCATTTGTGGGTTTAATTTCTACAATTACATTGTAAGTTTGAGGACTCAATTTTAACACTTTTAAAAGTTTAGGGGTTCAATTACTATTATTGAAAATTTAAGGATATAATTGTAACTACTACTATGTTTTAAGGGTTCATTTTGCAATTTATCCTTAAATTTATGATTGAGGAATTAGAGATTAGCGCTCCTTTGTGTATTATTTTGTGAAACCTTAGGATCGATACCAAATTGATTTGAATAATCCATATGTTATGGATTACACTCGCCCTCTTCTTTTCAACCATTTTTAAAGTTAAAATATTATTTTAGTCTATATTTAGATGTTCGGTTTTATTTTTGTATTTTCAATAAATTTTAAAATTAGTCATTATCATTCGTCTAAAGTTAATGTTTTTTAATCAAATTTGGTCAAATATAATTTTGATTCAAGAAATGACACAAAGTGAATATATTTTCAAAATATGGTATTCCATAACTTATTTTATTTTAGTTTACGTGTTTTCAAATACATAGTCGTTGATATAATTTTGAGGGACACGTTTTATTTTTATTTTAATATTAAGGATGGATGGGTTTGAACGTGAAATCATGCGTTAGACATAACTGATGCGTTTGCTCCCATGCGTCGGAATGATGATGCGTGAATCTTAGCATGCAATGACCACGTGTTCCTATCACAAGTTTTCTTACGCTTGCGCCAAGTATAACACAAACGCAAGTTTCTCGAGTAATCCGAGGTCGAACACAGGGACTTATCACTCAATACTATTTGTGAAGCGATGCGTTTGAGGCGATGAATAAGAATAAAAATAAAGCGAAGAAGGTTTAAATGTTTCACACACTACTCCTACTCCTAGCTAAACAGATTGAACAATAGAAGACTTGCAATGAAAATAAGTAGAGACACAACAACCATTGTTTACTATCTTAAATCGCCCGAGTAATCTCATCTCGTTGCACCAACGCATCACACCTCTAGGTGGTCAGTCGCATGACTATATCTCTATAATGCATGGTTGCGTCGAGCATACAATTGTGCCTATCTCTAGGAACTATGAACCCTGCTTAGTGCATTCCATCTCTTACTTTCGCAGGCGGTTAGACGCGGCTATTTAACTTATAGATAGGCGTTGCCACAGCCTTTCACTAAACAAAGAGGATTAACTCACTATACTCGCACAACACACACCTCTTGGTGGGTTGTTACATGCGTCCTATCTCTAAGCTACACGATTAAGCATGCGATTGACTTTGATAAATAAACGTTGAAGATAAACTATGATAGAGATGAAGATGATGAAGAAGACGATAATGAAGGAATTAAGATTTGCACTGATCACAAAATATCTTAATATCTCAAGCTAAAATTCAATACAATACAGAGATTAGAAGGGAGATGAAGGACTTTGCATCAAGGCTGTCGGTGGTGCCATGGTTGAATGGTAGAGATGTCTCTTTCGAGCTCTATCTCCGGCGATTGCTCCGATCGTCACTCGGTCTGGGCTGTGGAGATGAAGAATTCTCACTAGAAATCTCTCTCAAGCTCTCATCTGTGATCACAAACTTCTGCCTTGAGGCAGAAGCTTGGATGTCTCAAAATGAAGGTCTCAAGAGTTATTTATAGAACTTGGACGTTGATAGCTATAATGATGAGGGTATGGCTCACTGTTGTTTTTGTCGCGGTATGGGCGTTGTCACATCGCCTTATCTTGTTGATACTCCCAACGTATGCGTCCAAGCTTAATTTAGCTGAAGTTATCAACGCGTTTTGCCCATCTTGTGATCTTCTATTATGGCTGTCACTCCGTGGCCGCAATCTCTATTTGTTCATCGCGTTCTCCATGCGTTGGACACATGCGTTTACCGCAACTTCCATGCGTTGGACGCATGGGGTTGCCGTCTGCGTTCGTCTTTTGTGGTCACCTGGCTTCAGCGCATGCGTTTGTCTGTGATTGCTTATTACAAACACATGCGTTTGATTCTTGTGATAGCTACAAAAATAGACACTTTAGCACGGAATAACGCATAATATTGGGTCAATGAGGTTTTAGGTGTTTGTCGACGCAAAACTCAATTTTTCACAAATTTTAAGTATTATCACTGCGTTTTCTACCTATTATCCCTCATAATTCTTTTATTATAATAACTGACATTTCTGCCAGTTATCAATAGTTTACGTTGCTATTTAACTCGTTAGAGTTAATGTTTGTTAGATATTATATTAAATTTGTCTTTACTTATCGGTTTAAGTTTTTGGTTAATTGGAGATTTAAGATAGTATCAGAGTAGGTTACTTCAGGATATTTTGAGTTCAAGCCACTGTATTGTTGTTTCCTCCCCAATTAATATCTATCTCCACTTGTTTGGTTCTTCATATTTCAAGTCCACAACTGAAGGGGAGCGTTAGATATTATATTAAATTTATTTTCACCTATCAACTTAAGCTTTTGGGTCGATTGTGAATTAAGAATCTTCATCTAAGTTAAGAAAAGAAAGGTACAAAATCAGCAAATATAGATTAAAATATTCATTTATTTTTTACTGGTTTGTAGGGTTAAAAATAAGAAAGTTTTAGTTGGGTCATTGTGCCCAGTGATATTCGAATATCTGTCAAGGTTTTCATAAATTTGAATTATCGATGTCTAAGAGATAAGTATCCTCATTTTCAATGAAACAACCTTTATTCTAAATAGGATGATTTATCACCTTTTTATTCAACTTTTAGCCTTTTACAAAGGCTTTAGATTTGATCTTGCTCTTAAGATCTTGGTTTAGGTTAAAATATTACTGTGATTCTTATACTTTGAAATTTCTACTTTCAAATGTTTTGTTTTAGTTTCTTTCAAAAAAATCTTAAATTTAGGTCATACAACTTGTTTATGGTTAAAGAACTACATTTTCACATTAACCTTTTTAAGAGCATGTTCACTGATATTTTCTTATATAAAATTATTAGTATCATTTGGTCAATTTTGATAAAAATTAACTTTGTGAAATAAAATTTAAAATTTACTAAAATTAGATATTTTTAAATGCAAGAAACTACAAACCTTGAATATTGAGATCAAAAGGGTATTTTAACGATTATTTTATTCTTTCTATATGGTTGATTTGAAGCACGTTTGAATTGACTTAAAAAATTGTTTTTTAAAAAACTCATTTTTGATCAAAACCGTTTAAAATATACTTCAAAAGTTATTTCGAATGATACTAAATACACGAAATTTTTAATTTTCAAACGTAGTCTTGTATTCATTCCTTGAATCTCACATTTCTTATTGTCTTTTTTATTTTTAAAAATTCAGCAACTGGATGGGTGGGTCCTTTATTGTCGACACATTTTTCACATTCATTCTTTTTAAACCAACGGAACAATTCATGGGTTACTTCCGGCTATAAAACTCCTAAAAAGTGTTTTTTTTCCCTTTTTGATTTGTTATTTTTACTAGAAAAATATGTTTTCATATATAATTAAACTCTTAAGTATCTATAAGTGAATAAATTTAGACTCTCGATTAATATTTTTTTATTAATTTAATATTTGAAGAAAGTGTAAAAATTAAATACATGAACTATGTAATCTTAATAAAAGTTCAAAAATGATTTACTCAATTTAAAAATTTTAATTGAAATTTTGGATAAACCATTTTTCCAGGTTAACTTTTATTTTCCTTTTTTTAGCAAAGGTAATTGTTTGTAATACCCAATCATAAGTCGCCTCAATCTCATTTATCTTCATCGAAGTGTCCATTTCATATTGATAATCTTCCACTGCATTTTGTAATTTTAAAGGTAAATTATTGTTGTGTCATAAAAAATACACTATTTTGAAAGAAAAAATCAGTGTAATTTCGGTGTTAAATTGTTATTGTCGATTGCTTCCCAAAGTTTACATAACCTCTAATCTCAGACGTGCATTCACCGGAGAAAAGAATGGAATTCAAGAAAATCTTGTCAAAACATTATACAAAAGAGAAGATGAAAGCTGGAAACTAGTATTAGACTTGGAAAAATCCCTTCCCCATATGAAGAGGAAGAAGAAAATGGGAATCTGATAAAACGAAAAAATGGCTAGGTTAAGAATTAATTCAATTTAGTAAAAATGGTATAAAAAGGTAAAAAGGAAAGGTAGTTACTTTTTCGTGCGAACATGATTATCCAAACATGCCCAACCGAATAGATGGTACCAATGGACTAATGTAGGAAAAAGTTTTCTACTCTCACCACATCGATATAAACACCTGAACAAATTAAAATCTTCCCACAAGGGACAATTACTTCTCTCTCAAAATATCATTTTTTGTTTGGGCTAACGAGAATAATAGCGGATTTTAACTTTTCATTTGTAAAAATAGCAAATCA
Source organism: Benincasa hispida (assembly GCF_009727055.1). Lineage (NCBI taxonomy): Eukaryota > Viridiplantae > Streptophyta > Magnoliopsida > Cucurbitales > Cucurbitaceae > Benincasa > Benincasa hispida. Next base: position 4,854,912 of record NC_052354.1, read on the forward strand.
TTATCTTATTCACAAAACTGGCAAAACAAAGTAAAAATTAAAAAAAAAATAAACGAATTTTAAAAGTCTAAACTACCCCCAGCCACACAAATGAGACTACAATTTACCTAGGCTCTAATCACTGCACCGACCTTTTCTCTAACCAAGTTCCCATCATTTTCCTCTTCGATATCAGCTCCTCCGCCAACAATGGTGCAGTCGTGAATAGAATCACTATCTTTGAATCTATCATCGCAACCATAATTTCCTCCACTCTACTCAAAATTTTGAAAATCCAGACGGGGTATTTTAGGGTTAAAGAAAAATTAATTACACTATAATTCAGATGAAGGTTTTGTAGTCATCAAAGATCTTTTAAAAGTTTTTTGTGATACTTCCAATGAGATATTAATGTGATACAGTATAATTAATTTCCAAACTATGCCCAACAAATATACTAAACTTAAAAACAAATACACTGTAATTGAAAATCACTCAACCAAACCATCTACATCGCTGTTGATCTTACCCAAAATTCTGTAACAATACTTTTTTGGTTCTAGACCAAAATATTAGTTTAGAAAGTGAGGATTGGGCTAATAAAAACTTTATCTAAATAATTGCATTCATGAATAAAGAAACCAATTTAGATTAGAATGTGAAAATCTCAATTAAAAATCGTCAATTAAAATTACTAACCAATTATGATGTGGTGTTGATGTCAATCGTGGAGATCTAATGAATAGAAGAGAAAAAAACAATATTCATGATGGTACATCCTTCATTGATCAAATCAGTCAAGGTAGATATAAGACCCCTAAGACAAATAGGTTAATACTAACACTGTCTATATGTTTGGCCTACCTTTTCACAATGGCTTAATAGGAATTACTCGGGAAAGAAGAGACTCTGCGACTTGAACTATTGGTCATGACCGATTAAGCCGAGTCTTTCATCTTGCAAAGTAGACTTGTTGTCAATTGTCTTCCACGATTCTAATCACTTTAGGATTTCAGATCTTTTTCTTCCACGATTCTAATTACATTAGGATTTCTGTAGCCATCCCCATACATTGTCAACTGAGAAATAATACATGGAAAAACCATAGATGAGATTACATCAACAAGATGTTTAAAAGAGGTGTTTGAAGCAACAGAAACTTTTATAAATCAATAGTCATGATAGTAGTTATTTTCATCTCACTTACCATTGAACAAAACTCTTAATCGTTTAACAGTCATAACAAGAAAATGTCGAGAGGATGAAGAAAGTTAGGGCAACGTGTTGTATTATAACATTTTATGTTTGAAACAAAAGAATAATAAATATAATGTTCAAAGGTATTTTAAACTGTGAATTCTGATTAAGTTTAATAGAAAATATAATAAAGACAATAAATTTCAGTTGAGATAATTAATATAAAGATATATATTTTTTCAATATTGTGGTTTGGAAAACTATTTAGTGTAGTGTTGTTTCTAAAGTATTTAGAGATTTGTAGTTGTTTTGAAGATTTTGAGCTTGGGAAAAAGTTTAAAATATTATGTCGAGGGTTGAACCCTCAACTTAAAAATAATTAAAGAACAAGTCGAGGGTTCAACCCTCGACCTAATTAAATGCCCAAATTAATCTGTGGGTCGAGTTTTGAAAACTCGACCTACAAGCTTTTAAGCCACCCCTTTCACCTCTCAAATCACAATTCTATTCTGCCTTCTTCATCTGATTGCTCTCTGCTTCTTCGTTATCCGATTGCTCTCTACCTTCTTCGAACTGCCCATCTTCTTTTCATCCGAAAACTTCTAAAAAATTTTGTTCTCCACTGGTTTCTCTTCTCTTTTGAAAACTTATAAAAAATCACTCATTTTTTTGTTCTAAATCTTCTTCTTCCCCCACATCCGTCCATCAAATTGTGAGGTTTGTACATTTACTATATAAAATTTCAATTTGTTTAAATAATTATAATTTTTTTTTCCTATTCTCATATTATTATATTATTTTTAAAGTTTTTGTTGTTGTTTGAGAAACAAAGAACAGAAAAGAGGTAACGTTAACAACATTTCTATATTCTCATAATATTTTGTTTTTTTCATAGTTTTTGTTGTAGATCCATATTGTCATAATATATTTTTTTCATAGTTTTTGTTGTCGTATAACAAATAGCAAAAAAAAAAAAAAAAAAGAAAAAAGAAAGAGACCATTGTCACTTTGAGGGAAAAAAGTAAATTTGTGAGTTTACTGTTACTAGTTTTTTTTTATATTTAGTAGATCTATCGTGTTAATTCTTTTAGTAGTTGTTGAATTCAATAATATTTACATATTTACATATTGATGTTAGTAGATCTATCATGTTAATTTTTTCTGCATTTTAAATAATATTAGATTTTGTTAGTATACTATTGCTATTCTTTTAGTATCATTGCATTTTAAAAAGTTTAGTAGTTGTTATTAATGTTAATCTTATTTATATTATGTTATACCTATCATGTTAATCTTATTTATATTTTGTTTGTTTGATTTGTTTGTTTTTTTTTTTTTTTTTTTTTTTTTTTGTATTTAAGTTAGTTTTTGGGTTATTTTAAAAAGTTGATGTTTATACTTTAATATTTCTAGTTTAATACAAAATTATTATGATTTTTTAATATATTTCTTATGATATTGATTTTTTTTAATATTAACTTTGAAATAATAGTTTAAAATAGTTTTAAAAGTTTATTATTATTAGTTTAAAAAGTTGATGTTTAGTTTAAATTTTAATATTTTTAGTTTAATACAAAATTATTGTGATTTTTTTAAATACATATGTTTTGGTTTTTTTAGTATTAAATTTGAAAAAAATAGTTTAAAAAAGTTTACCTTATTGTTATGTTTAAAAAATTGATGTTTATGGTTTAAAAACTTTAATATTTTTAGTTTAATACAAAATTATTGTGATTTTTTAAAATATATTTCTTATGATATTTTATTTTATTTTATCAGTATTAAATTTGAAAAAATAGTTTTAAAAAGTTTACCTTATTGTTATGTTTAAAAAGTTGATGTTTATAGTTTAAAAACTTTAATATTTTTTTAGTATTAACTTTTTTGAAAAATAGTTTTAAAAAGTTTACCTTATTCTCATTTTTATTGTGATTTTTTTTAATATATTTCTTGTATTCATTATATATATTTCTTACAAAGTTTACAATTAGTAATGTATTATTTGTTTTATTTTTGTTTTTTTAGAAAATGACGAACAAATGTTTGGGATTTATGTTGTTTACAAATGGTAATGTGATTGATGGTATTGATGGAGTTGATTATGACCAACCATCAAGTGGGGGTTTTAGCATAAATGTAAACAGTAGAATTGTATTTAAACAATTCATTGAGATGCTTGGATGTCACTTAGTGTAGATATGAGAACAAATTAATTAGAAATAATATATAGACATCCTAATCTAGAACCATCAGGATCAATAATGTTTATGTCATTCCCTATTCCGAATGAACAAGCTATGAACTTGATGTTCTCAATCGTGATGTCACTCCCGAATTTAATGCATTTGTATGTAAATGTAAATAGGATAGGGTTGGATATAAACTTGAATGCACCCTTTAATCAGTTTGAAGATCCAACTCAATGTATTGGTCCTGATCCGGAGTTAGTTGCATCGCCATGTGATGATGGAGATATGGCGTCTAACAATCAGTATAGAGATTTCAGAACAGAAACAGACGATGAATTTGAAGAGTTGGATTTTGATGGTCGTGAACATGAGTTACCGAAACATTCAACGATTTGGATATGAAGATACTAGATAACATTCGAGAACACGACCCAATTGTAGCCCTTGTGGATGTTGACAATACCCAATTGTATAAAGGGGATGATTTATCAAGACAAAGAAATGCTACAACACGCAGTCAAATGTTTTGCTATTAAATTTCACGCACCATATGAAGTTGTGGAATCGACACCAACGATTTGGGCAATTTGGTGTAAGAAATGAGAAGAATGTTGCACATAGAGACTTCATGCAATAAAGAAAAAATCGCATGACTTATTCGAGATCACTAAGTATGTTGAGCAACATACATGTTCTTATTTAAAACTGAGTCAAAGCCATGTGCAGTTGGATTCATCAATGATTACACTAAAGTTTTGTGATGTCGTAAGAGAAAAACCATCTACCAGCGTGGCACAACTGCAATTCGACATAAAATCAAAATTTGGATATCAAGTTTCTTACTATAAGATGTGGGAGGGCAAAAGAAAAGTATTGGCTAAAGTGTTCGGTGACTGGGATGAGTCATACAAATTGTTACCCAGATGGCTTATGGTTAAGCAGACCAATCCCGGAACACGTGTAAGGTGGAGAGTGAAAGAAACGCTTACTGAAGGCCACGTTATCCTAACTTCTATATTTTGGGTATTTGGTCATTGTATAAAAGCTTTTGATAAATGTCGGCCGATAATTCAAATAGATGGTACCCACTTGTATGGAAAATATCAAGGAAAATTACTTATTGCTACATCAGTTGATTCGAACGGGCATCTTCTTCTACTGCATTTTTCGTTGCAGATGAAGAATCTACAGACTCATGGGGATAGTTTTAGATTATGTTTATCGTGCCGATTATCAATTTCAAATTCGAAAGTTTAATAAAGCAATTGAAGACATCAAAAGAATAAATTGGAGCTGTCTGAGTTTTTTTTTTTTTTTTTTTTTTTTTTTTTTTGACAATATTGGTAGAAAGCAATAGACTCAAGCACATGATGGAGGGTTCAGATATGGTGGATGACGAGAAATCTATGCATAAATGGTGTAGGTTAAACAGGTCCGAGCGGTACTGTTCATGTAACAAGTGGCAACATATGCTTAATGTTACTCTCCTCAATTTCAACTGTACCTTTTTGAAGATTACTGGATCACTCACCCTAATATGTCCGTCTTACTATCCATCGTTGTTGAGAAAACCTAGTAGACCAAAAGTTTACATTATCATAACGAGATGAATTGGACGAAACCAATCACTCAACAACTGTGGATTTTTGTAATCAGTTAGACCATAATCGAAGGAAGTGTCCTTCGTTGCTAAGACAGGCTCCAGACAGTTAGGATTGAGAAATAAATATTTTTTCATTTTATATTTAATTAAATGTAGATGATACTTTTATTGTATATTTAATTTTTTAATTATAATTTATAAAATTGTACATTATTCTTTTAATTTAAGTTGTACATTATTTAATTGATAAAAAATAATTTTTTCATGTATATTTAATTAAGTGTAGTTGTACATTATTCTTTTAATAAGTTGTACATTATTTAATTGAGAAATTAAATAATTTTTTTTTATGTATATTTAATTAAGTTTAGATGATACTTTATTGTATATTTGATTTTTTTTATTATAATTATAAAGTTGTACATTATTCTTTTAATTAATTGTATATTATTTAATTGAGAATAAAATATTTTTTTTCTTTTTAGATCATGACTTTAAATCCAGGACCTATTGATCCTAATATTTTGTACGATCAATCCATTCATCGATCATCTGTTGTATGACAAGATCGTACTACTAGAGAAATATCTTGCAAGCATCGAGAGGTCGTTGTCCAGCGCACTATCCCACTCCACCCTCGAATACTACTGCTACTACGTACATCTGGATTTTATGGAGTTGCCAGGTATTTATTCAGTTAGATTGACATCTGATCACAACCTTGGTCAAGAGATGGAGGCCTGAGACACATACATTTCATGTCGAAGAGTGTACTATCACTCTACAAGACATAGAAGTATTGTTGGGGTTACCTGTTGACAGTGAGCCGGTCATCGGAGTGATATATGATGACTAGTTTACCTCGGTGTGACCCCACCTGTCGACAAAATTAAAGGATCGAGATTAAGTTTGATATGGATAGGGACACGATTTTATGAGCTCGCAGATAATGCAGACAAGGAAACCGTCCTGAGATATGCGCAAGCATATATACTACAAATAATGGGTGGAGGTCTGTTTTCCGACAAATCAAGTCATTTTGTTCACTTGATGTTCTTGCCACCATTAACTAGCCTCTATGATGTGGGACGATATTCGTGGGGTGGAGCATGTTTGGCATATTGTATAGACAACTGTGCAAAGCAACAAGACCTGAAGTTCATGAGATAGTTGAGCCTCTTATACTTTTGCAACTATGGGTTTGGGAACAATTTTCAACAATGGCTCTAAATTAGCTGGACGAGTCTACAATTCTTGGTGTGTTTCAATTCAATTTAATTTTTATATGATTGATCTAGTTAATTTAGAATCTAAATTATCAATTTAAAAATTTAGATGGAGAGATAAATTTTGTGTGACTAGGACAGCCACACATGTAGCCAACCAGTACAGATACATGTTTGATCTGCTTCAACCTGATCAGATACATTAATACTGAACCAAATTGATTATTTTATACATATTTTTATTGTATTTGTCTTTAATATTTTCCAATATAATATTTTGTGTTTCAGATTATTTGGGAGCTCTACAAACTTATTATGCACACTTTGCCCAATTTCTGTACGAATGGTCAAAACATATGACAATAAGCCCTCTCATATTTTTTCACATTGGTGAGTGGCATATTCCTGAAAGGATGATGAGACAATTCGGTTTTCAGCAGATGTCCCATCACCTTGTAATACTGAACACCTACTACATGATATTGACTTAAGAACTAGAGATTGGTCCAAAAAAGTTACAAATTTGGTAGTGCGATGGCACTATCGTGCAAGGCAATGGGGGTTTTTATTGAACAGTTTGACAAGGATGTCACTTAAGACTACATTAATTGGTATAATAATATCACGGGACGCTGCATTACTCGTCCGAGAGCAACTGTGGGTCATCTGGTAAATAAATGAATATTATCTAATTATTTTTAATTCAAATTTATTTAAAATATTATCTAATTGTTCTATAATTCACAGAGATCAAACAACAGTAGACTCCGAGATATTGCGAACGATCCGAACCAGGTTCTTGCTATATGTAGTGCAACCAGAGCTATATGGAGGAGATAAATTATATGTACAATATACCTATTGTTCCTCCACCAGCTCCTAGACGTAGAGGACCTATTCGAGAAGAAGAATATGAGTCCGATGAGGTTGCCCACAATGTGGAAGAGTTGCCCCTGTGATGTAGACGCAAAGCCAAACTGATTATGTTAGTTTGATGATGATGCCAACATTTGGTTCAGGAAATTATGACTTAGAGGTTGGTTCATCGTCTTCATATGTGCATGGACATGGTCGGGGTCGTAAAGAGCATAATAAATATTTATATTATGAAGCGCCTGCAAAAGTACTAAAGTAACATCAAGAAGAACAAGAGCAACCTCAAGTTCGAAGTTGACGACGACAACCAGCTCGAAATCGACGACGTCTGCCTGGGACACATTTATTTTTGTAATTATTTTTATATAAATGAGATATTTTAATATACACTTTATTATTTTTATGAGATATTATTTTTTTAATTTGTTCTTTTTAGAGTTTAAGAAGATGGTTTAAAAAATAATAAAATAAAATGTAAAGTGGAATATACTAAATAATAAAATAAAAAAGGAGCTGAAATATTAAAATAACACAACGAAAAATGAAATATTAAAATAACATAATGGAAAATAAAAATAAAAAATAGAGGTCGAGTCTTCAAAACTTGACTTAGGTTTGTCGAATTTTAAAGACTCGGCCTCTTAAATTATATAAAAAGAAAGTACAATATTTTTATAAATAGTTTTGAAACAACAATATTTTTATAAATAGTTTTAAAAATCACAATATTATTCTAGTTTTTTCATTAATATAATATGATAATTTAAATTTCAAACGAAGATTTTAAAATTAGTTGTTTTAGAAGATTTGAAAATTCAAAATAAGTATTAAATTTTATACATAAATTCATAACAACGGCTAAAATCGTGAGATTTAACGATGATTATCTGTTTGAAATAATCTAGTTAGTTGACGAAAGTCTACTGGAATATATAGTTGAATTAATTATAATTTCATTAATATTGATGTCGAATTAATTACACTGCAATTAAAAAAGATGATAAGGGCATTTTAGGATTTCCAAAAGTTTGACTCACATGATCTCCATGCTTTTTGCTATCAAAACTACTTCGTCTTTTGCTATTTTTCTAAATGATAGTGTAATTATTGCTATTTACTTCATTATTATTATTATTATTATTTTTGGTTTGGGCTAAAAGCCCCCGTCGTTCTCAATACATTTATCACATCCTACCGGACTCCACAAACAAATTAACATGTTTATTTACACGATTTATCCTTTTGTGACAACGAATCTATGAAAATGTCAAAATATCCATGAAAATGTAAAATGTCGATGAAAATTTAATACCACAATTGATATATGTTTAGGGAGATAGAGTGATGTAAATTTAAAAATCTTTTTGGTTTATGCTTCATTTGTGCATAATGGATTGAAATTTTTAATTTAACAACGAATTGCAAATTGTCAATCTAAATATAGCTTAATTGATATGAATATGTATAATCAGGTTTGAGGTTCGATCTTCTACCCTATATATTGTTTTAAAGAATTATGAATCCATTTAATTCGTGGGGATGATTTTGTTGCCTTCAAAATTAGGTGTCTTTCACCACGTTTGATTTGGTGTCTGTATCTTTCTTTTTTTCTTTTTTTTTTTTCTTTCTTTCTTTCTTTTGTAGTACAATTAGGTAAGGAAATTTCAAACTACATTCATTTGTCAATTGAGTTTATTTCTCATATTGTTGTATTTGTATATGTAGTCTTGACGATTTTTTTCTTTTTTTTTTTTAATAACATCTTGACAATCATTTGTTTTTGGTAAACCTGCTTTTATTTAATATAGAACGGGTGATTATTAAAGTTCATATTTTTTATTGAGGTAATTAATTTTTCAATTACAAATATTTTAGAATATAGATTACTCTTACTAAAATTGAAGACGTTATAAATAAAATATTAATTTAATTTAAATAACTACCATGAAAAAGTTTTAATTGAGGTTTATGTTTGGTATCAATTTGGTTTTTTGTTTTTGTTTTATACATAGTATTGAAAGTTGAGAGGTGATTCATTTTTTATAATCATTTTTAACGTATAATTAATTATTAGATTCTACAACTGCGAGAGAGAAGATCTCTCTGATGATTTCTTTTCACTTGGAATGGGACCTTCATCTAAGGTGCACTCTTATAATGGATGCATTTTTAATGTGGTACAATTTCACACTATAGAACGTGATAATCGTCGAGCTACACAAAATAGTGGAGTCCTGGTGGCCGAGGAGATCAGTGGGCACAAAAGTGTGGATAATAATTCCTACGATGTCGTAGATGAAATATTATATTTCCAATATGCGAACGGAAGACGTGTTTTTATTTTTAAGTGTAGATGGTTTGACACAGATAACAACAAAAGTAATAGGACACATGTGGATTTAGGATACAAATCGAATATATGAATTGTTATTGAATATATGAATTGCTTATTTTGTTTTAGAAATAAATCCAATAAATTAAAAGATCCATGACTTTTGCATGAGTACTTGAACTTTAGGTGGAGACATAAGAGTGGATCAGGTTCGAGTAAGTAGTCAAAATGATCTATGAATAAGGTTTACAAAGAGTTATAAAGTGCTACAAACGAAGTGATCCTGATTCGTTCATGTGGTGACATGAGGAGTGGGGGCATCTTGTGCAATGAGTTTGCACAAGATCGGACTAACAAATAAGTCACTCTTACTTTATAACGTTGTTTACTGTTTAAGATTGACTATTTCAAAACGATGACCTAAGTAAATTGACCTTAATCCTGAGCTAATTATGAACTCCTGTTTATTTGGGATTATCTTTAGATTTGCATAAGTGAGGGTTGGCTCAACAACATCAGCTCAATAAGCCTCCAATTTCAGGGGTAAGACCGGGTACATAACTGGGGACATAGGGTGCAAGACGAAATTCACTCCTACTCACTTTTAGGGATAGTAGAGAGGTTGTTCCATTAAGTGCTGATTTTGGGTCTTGAACAAGGGGTCCCACTCTCTCATTGGCCCCAGAGGAACTCGGTTTGATGATTGGATCACAAACAAATTGTTCATTATAGGATCAATGGGGCTTAAGGAACAAGAGGTAATCTTAGGGGTAAAACAGTCTTTTGACTCCGCCGTTATTACGAATAACCTGTGAACGGTTAACTTACTGATTATGGTTAAATCAAGTAGATACAAATATATCTACAGTGAGGAGAGTGTAACTATCAAGCTATAGTGGTGTGACTCGATGGCTAACGAATATTGATTAATTCAATCTAAAGAGTTTTAGCCAATTAATCTCAAATCGTTGGAGCTCATGATCTGTAGGTCCATAAGGTCCCTCTACTAGCTTGTAAAACATGAACACCTTGAATTAGTAAATTGAGTTTTGGAATGATTTCAAATTGAAGTGTTCAAATTGAATTTTAATTTGAAATGTTCAAATTGAGTTTAGTGTTTGAATTTGAATAGTTCAAATTCAAACTAGGGTTTGTATAATTATATTCGATATAATTAATTAACGTTTAATTTATTGAAACTAAACAAAATTGCCGAATTTATAATATTTAAATATTGATTTAAATATTAATAACATGAATAGATTTAATGTTTAAAATTAGGTGTGTGATTAATTTAATATTTGATATTAAATTATTATTTATTTAATTAAAAATGTTTAATTAATTAAAATCAAATTAATTTTCAATTTTGATTCAATTTGAAAAATTGGATTTTAAATTTTGAATTAATTAAATTAGATTTTAGTTAATTTTGGAATTAACTAAAATTAGAAATTAAATTGAAAATTATGTTGATAGTGGAGAAATTCAATCTCCTATCAAATAGGAGGTGTTTCTCTTTAATTAACATGCCTAGCCCATTAATTTCAGGCAATTGAAGTGTCAATGGGACTGCACTTCAGTGCTTGCATGAACTGGAAGGATAAAACTCTCTGACTTTTGGAGATGGATTTTTTTCTTCATGTTGCTGAAAATAACTTTATGCAAAAAAAAAAATTCCCTCTCGAAAAACCCACACCAAAACCTTCATAAATCCAACTCAATTATGAGTTTTACCACTCAAATTCAAGGCTGAGAATAGTATAGAAGATCTCTTGGTGGTCCACGACTTCAATTGGAGAAGATTGCAGCTCAAATTCGTGTTTGAAGAGGATCTTCAAAGGTATGTGTTCAAACCCACTTAATACACTATGAACATGTTAATTTTGATGTCAAAATTGAGGAATTAGAATGCTTAATGATCCTGTTTTCTTCCGTTGGATGTTTTTTTACCAACAGTGTCATCTTTTCTATCCAAGTACAACAAGTCTTTTACCTCAACGACATAAAATATGGTAGCAATTGGAAAGTTGTTCAAGTAGTCCAAAACAAGCGAATATGAGATGTATCAGAAGTGGAGGATGTTGAAAATGAATAACTAGATTCACTAGAAATTGCCGGTGGAGTTCAGGTGGATGAAACCATTGAGGAGGTACTTTATGTAGAGTCGACGTTGATCCTAGGGTTGTAGAACAACCAATTATTCGGCATGTCGATGATGACTTCATAAACAATAACGAAGAATGATTATCCCCCAATAATAGTTCAAGTGCTGACGAATAATTTGATTTAGATGGCGATGATGACTAATCATGTATCTACTCAATTCTCTTTCTCTATTTACACATATTTAATATTGAATTTATATCGTTTTGTCTTTTTTGTATTTGTATAAATACGATGCCAACCCCTAATAGGCAACATGAGGTAGAGGAAGAATTTCGGGAGTAAGAGATATATATATAGGCAACACGAGATATTCTGTGAGTGAAACTTCAGATTAGCATTCGTACACATCTTTTGTTGACTGAAATACATCCTAAACTGTTTTAAATTTTTTATTCCTCAGATAGTAGCTCTCCATCCACTCGAGGAAAATGTGAGCATTCGTTGAACATCGAGTTGGAAAAATACGTCAAAAAACATGGGAGAATTCCAATCGTGTTCAAAGAAGGGGAGAAGAAGCCGATTATTCAACATTCTGTACGATTTTGTAATGCAATTAGTGTCGTCGTCATATCTGCATTTCCAGTACAATGTCGTACTTTTGCTGATATTCCAAACGAATTTGTAGAATTGGCTAAGAGTCAATTATTGGTAAGTTTATAAGTTTTATCTTATAGATTGTCATAAACATCATATATGCTAATTATTCCTTAATTCTTTTGTAACCTCATTTTGTGCTTGATTTATCTGATCAACCACTTAATAATTTTATAGAACATCAAATGCAAAACTCATGCAAAGAATTTAGAACAGATTTGCACATACATTACAGGAAATGTAGCAACCCTTAACAAGCACATGCCAACCCGCTTAGCTGACTTAAGAATAGATAGAAAGATTGACATTTTTTGTGTGACCGCTTCGACAGTGAAGAATTTAAGGTTATAATAATTTAGGCCGTGTATCATTTACTTCATTTACTATTATAGAATATATTTTTTTTAATTTTGTTTTTGTTAAAATGTTGGAAATTTCTAAGACGAATAGGAAGAATAGAGAAAATTACCGTTCGACCACGTAGGCAGATCAAAGTCATTCCTGCAAATTCAATCTGAGCTACAAGAAAAGCAAAGTCAAGAAGTAGGACGTGTTGACCTATTTAAAGAAACACACTCTAAAGTTGACAAGTCGTGAATCAGGTAGCTGAGGATGCACATATAACCATTTTTGTTTTATTTTCATTTTATTTTTCATTTGTAAGTTGTCACTCGTACTTATACACTTAATTAATATTTGCATAATCAAATGTTAGAATTACAATGCAACCCTACTCCAAAAGGTTCCCAACCACTAACAGATGACGAAATTTGTGAGACAGTTTTAGGTAGACGACCCAGTCATGTAAAAGGCCTAGGTTGGGGCCCTAAACCTAAGTCTATTGGGAATGATGTCTTAAACCTCCTTGTAATCTTGTAGTTTGTAAACTCTGTATGAACATATAATTATTAGTAGAATAAGTGTTATATTATAAGCATTTACTCAATCAAATAAACTAAGATCCGAGGTTATTTTATGTAACTTAAACATGTATGTGAAGACATACAAGCAGATCGTGCTTTAAATAATAACCTAAATGGTCTGTAGTATATGGATAAAAGATGGATACCTTATCCTGGTGACACTACGGATATGACCCATTTTTATAGATGTTACAAGTGTTGTAAAGTGCTACAAATGTACTGATGCTGATCATTCACGTGGAGACATGCGAGCATGGGTATCCTATACAAAGAGTTTGTATAAGACCGGACAACGAAATGATTAGTCTCTTTATATAACGCCGTTGATAATTGAGACTTACATTTCACTAGGATGACCATAGGTGACATGACCTGAATCCTGAGTTGAGTTTGGGAACTCCTGCTTACGAAAGCGTCCTTTTAATTTGTATGGTGAGAGTGGCCAGATTGCCAACTCAACAAGCCTACCATTTTGGGGATTCATTCTGATTGGGGAGTTAGGAACTCAGCTACACAAGACGGAATTCACTCATTCCCCAAAGCAAGGGTAAGTAGATAAATTTCTTCCTTAAGGGCTGATTTCGAGTCTTGAACATAGTGGCTACACCCTTTCTTGGGAAGAGAGGACTCAGTCATCGTGGGACTATGACTTATTGTTCATTAGAGGAATCGATGGTACGTAAGGAGTTAGATATAACTATATGAGCAAAAAGGTAAATTAGCTCAGCTGTACTTCGAGCGATTGGTGAAGGGTCATCGCACTGTTGATTGGTTATATCTAATGGACACAAAAATATATTTGTAGTTCAAAGACTGCAACTGTCGGTCTTTAGGAGAGTGCCCGACAGTTAACGGATGGTGGATATCGTGATTAAAGAATTTAGTCAGTTATTCATGTACCATTGAAGCTTCAAGCTACAGGTTCATAAGGTCCCCTTGGTAGCTCAATTGGTTCAAGTTGAGAATCAAATTTTGGGTTAGTTTGAAATGTTCAAATTAACAAGAGAGAATTTGATTATATATGATATAATTAAATTGATTCAATTATATATGATATAATTGATATAATGTATTTAATACATTATCTGATTGGATGAATTAATGTAAATCTTATTTATATTAAATGCCATAAAATAGAAAAAGAACTATGATTTATATGTTGAATATGATCCAATATTAAAACTATAGGTTATAAATATAATATGATAAGTTAGTTATTATATTATTTATAATTTATTAACTATATGATAATTAATTTTTTTCCTTTTCTCAATAACCGACTTGAGTGGGAGGTTATTTGTGGTTTATGGTAACTGTGAAATAAAAGAATTTTTTTTTCAAATTCATTCAAGTCAATACATCTCACAAAAAAAATCACTATCAAGTAAAAAAAGTTCTACTAAACGATAGTATTAGAGAGCCTAAACGATCAAGCTTCGAGTTACTATACGATAGTACTTGTTTCTACAAGATCAAGTATCGAATCTATACGATAGGCTTCTTCTTCTACGCGATCGTTTGATCGCATATTCAATCATCTACTCGATCGTTTACTTCCTTCTTCCCTCTATCCAAAATCATACAGAGCCCATAACTCCTGGATTCTCACATCGAGAATACCAAGGTAATCTTGTGGTGGTGTTTTGTTTACTCACTGGTGATCGAGGATCGAGTTTCACTCGTTGAGATCGAGGATTTTCTAATTGATCGTTGCGTTCGTGTTGTTTGGATGCGTTTGAGTTTGATCGAGAGAAATACGTGAAGAAAGAGTTATTCAAAGGTATTATACTTGATCCCCTTGTATTTACTTAAAAAGCATGCTGTAATTTATTCTTTATGCATAACTGTTTCTGTATGCCTGTAAATGTATGTGTTCTTTCTCAATGGAGTTTGGAACGATCCGCTTCCACTCACTATTTCTCTAGATTTAGAGTTCCTTCAATTGGTATCAGAGCTATGTTGTTCTGATATTCTAAATTCCATTGATGTATTGAATTTCATTTACAATCTTCGTGGGTTTTAAGATTTCTACAATACATTTAAGTGTTAAGTGTATTTGTGGATGAGTTTAATTGATGTTTTCGAGATAATTTCCTCTGTTTAAAGCTTTCTTTACATTTCAAAAGTTAATTTGTAAGAATCCCTGCATTTTTTGGCATAATTAACAAGCACTCGAGTCTGTATTCAAGTTTTTGTTTTGTTTGAGTCGTTCATGATGAAGCTTCAAACGCATGGAGATGCTGTTTGCTTTAAGGAAAAAGACCAAAGGTTGGTCGCATCGTATAGCCCTGGCTAAATGATCGTTTAGATTTGGCTATGCAATCGTGTAGAAAAGTTCTACTCGATCGTGTAGTATTTGCTAAATGATTGCATGGCTAATGCTACGCAATCGAGTAAAGAGTTTACTCAATCATGTTGCGTTGGCTACTCGATCGCGTCGACACTTGGGGTAAACGATCGCTGAGTATATGATACTCAACGTATGGCATGTGCACTAAACGATCATGTAGACCACTGCATGCGACGGTCGATCGAGAAAAAAAAGATCAATGCATTTGTACCGCATGCGCGAACGATCGTAGATAAAAAGAGCGATGCATTCGTGGGGATTTCTAAAATTGTACAGCTTTTCTGTGGAGTAGAGCGGACGTTTCCACCAAGCCTCGGCAGAAAAAGTAACTTTTCTGAGTGGGACCACTGAAGAAGGAGAGGTCTATAAATAGCTACATCAACTCCAAAGAAAGGAGGCTGGTCTGAAGAGACATTCATAGAGAATCTGGGAGATAGACAAGACAAGTCCAAGAGGAAGTCTCGGGAGCCAGAAATTCATTCACAATCCCGAAGAGAATCTCTGTGCAAGGATCATTTCTACCTGGGGAACTATCCTGAGAAGGAATTTTTCCACCTCACTCCTCTTAAACGTTGGCAAGCAAAACGACTCCGATCGGGATCCGTGTCAAGACATTGACACGCTGTCCTTATTTGTTCTTACTTTCTATTCATCAACTATGATTCATTTCTAATCTTTCATTCATCTATCTATAACAAACGCTTTATCTTTTAATATCATTATCATATTCATCTTCATCTCTCTGTTCACCACCATACATTCATCTTCCATTTCTCCAACCATGTGTAACTAACCCTCCAGGGTAAGGGGGAAGGATTAAGCGAGTAAGTTAATCCATGGTGAAGAAGTCAGCTAAGTTTAGCTAACGCATGCTTAACGACGTCTTCACCTGTGAGAGAAGAAGTGGAGATGTCAATCCACCTCTCAAAAGAAGGTTGATAGAATGCGTTAATTAAAGCAAGAAGTATTTCCAGAGATGGAAACAACCTTACATTCGCAACATTCATCCCTAATTCACCATAGAGATATGGGAACGTGGCCGATCACTAAGAGATGTAAGCTAAGGGAAAGCGGAACCTTAGTTGCGTCCTCAACAGGATTGACGAACTTGCAATGTCCTTTCCCCCAACCCATTCTCTTTCTAATACATTTCACAAGACTTGCCATCGCATTCCATCATACACTTGAACAACTTCACAATTTTTCATTTATTTGTTTATTTATTTGTTTGTCGCTACATTTTACTTTTTCAAACACAATTCATTATTATTTTATTCTTGGTCGCATGTATCACATCAATATCACATCTATTATCGCAATTCTTATGTTCGACCTCATATCACTCTGAGAAACTTGCGGTGGAATTATACTTGGTTCCAACACAAGAAAACTTGTGACACGCACATACTACATGAACGCATACTACAATCACATATAAGCAGCATCGCACACATTATTTTAAAGCATAGTATCGTATATATTATCAAGAAGCGTGATTAAGCAACGCATATCATACACATCATTAGTCTTTGCGGCGACATTACATACGTTCGCCACAATCCAACAAGTTTTTGGCGCTGTTGTCGGGGATTGGGAATTTTAGTGCTGAATATTTTTATGATATTGTGTAGGACAAATTTCTGGCGTACAGTGTGCTTAAATGAAGAGCAGCTGACGGTGCATGAGTACTAGAACGAATCCAAAATTCAACGCCGACCTAGAGAACGAGAGAACTTTTCACAAAAGAGCACGTCAAAACCGTACTAGGCGTAGAAGAAGTATGGCGAACAACAATGAGAGGCCCGAGGGGAATCAGGGAATGAATTGGCCACTGCAAGACCCAGTCTTTTTTGCCACTAACCGCAACATTCCCATGCGGAACTATGCGACGCCTAATTTATATGACTTCTCGTTGGGTATCGCAAGGCCTACAGTAGAGGAGAATGCAAGATTCGAAATTAAGCCTGTCATGCTCCAATTGATTCAGAATGCAGGTCAATTTGGGGGTTTGCAAAGAGAGGACCTAAATGCACATCCGACCAGTTTTGTAGAGATGTGCAACACATTCTCCATTCCTGGCATGACTCCAGAAGGCATCAGACTATATCTTTTTCCTTACACACTTAGAGACGAAGCAAAGAGGTGGGCTCATTCGTTGGAACCAAATGAGATTAATTCTTGAGATCAGTTGGTTGAACGGTTTATGAAGAAAATCTTCCTTCCCGCTGTCAACGCAAGAAGACGACGGGAAGTGTTAAATTTTGAGCAAATAGAAAACGAAACTCTGAACACCGTATGGGTGCGATTTCGACGAGTGGTGAAAAACTGTCCACATATCGGGATTCTCGATTGCGTCCTCATGGAGACTTTTTATAACGGCCTGGATAGAGCAACGCAAGTAGTTGCAGACGCCTCCGTAGCAGGAGGGTTTATGGATAAAATGTATACTGAAGCAAAAGTCANATAACGGCCTGGATAGAGCAACGCAAGTAGTTGCAGACGCCTCCGTAGCAGGAGGGTTTATGGATAAAATGTATACTGAAGCAAAAGTCATTCTAGATCGCATCTCGCGAAATACGGATGACTGGGTTGAAGATGGATATAGAGGAAGAGGCCCTGAACAAAGGAAAATAGAGAGCGCCATTGTACCAGTGGATACAATGACCACACTAACCGCCCAGATGGCCGCAGTCACCTCGCTCTTCTAAACAATGGCTATAAATCAAGGAACTCTCTCTCAGGGTGCAGTGCAAGCCAATGCGCTAACGTAAGTGGCAGCAGTAAGTTGTATACAATGCGGAGGGGGTCATTCAGTGGAAGTCTGCCCATCAAACCAACAATCAGTATACTTTATCCATAACAACCCGTTCAGCAACACATTGATAACTTGTAGAAATACAAGTTATTTATGCTGCCTTATTTAGATATTGCAGTCAAAAGAGAAAAAATATGCGTCAATTGTATGGAAATTAGCTAAGAAATACAATAATTATAAATTATCGCAAATACAACCACTAACACCATCAATATGTAGAAAAGGATATTTCTAGTATGTTTTGCAGAAAAACAAGTAACCGCTTGCGATCAAGGCTCAAAGAGAAACTGAACAACGCATCTCCATCGCATTGCATCCGTTAATCAATAATGAAGAGACGATCAATGCAATGACGGCGCAATGTGATAGTCGATCCAGAGCTGAAATTCAATTGCATGCAGTAATAAAAATAACACTACATGCGGACACACGATCAAAAGATGCAAATGAGCAATGCAATTGCGGAGGATTTTGACACGTGTACAACCAACCGTTGTGCATTTTTTACGGACTGATTGCATAACAAAAGGAATATTTATTCCACCATTTTTGGAATTTCCATAACAATAAAGTGAGGACCACAAGTCAAAGAGTCAAAGCTTTCATTTATAAATACCCTCAAAGAATTCACTGAAAAGATATACTTGATACGGGGGATAATTGATACGAGGCTATTGAGAGAGAGGATGAGCTGAGTGCTGATCGAAGAAGATCCGGGAAGAAAAGAGACAAGGCCAAGATCCCCATCGAGAAGCTCTGTACTTAGATCCCTGCTACTGGACGAGCAAGCCTGAGAGGGAAGCTTATCCTTCCGTTCACTCCATTTACACCGGCAAGTGATTTCTCCATCCAGATCTATGTCAAGACGTTGGCACTCATTTGTATTTGTTTCTAATTCTTATTCATCAATTGTACTTCATTTTCTTAATCTCTTCATTCACAATCATGTATCAGACGCTTGATTATATAGTTAAATATCTTGATCATTTTCATCTCCATATTTCTGTCTACTTCCGATCTTCCATAAATCGCTTTCTCCACGAAGTTTTTTTAATCCCTTGGAGATTAATATGAATTAAACAAGAAATTTAATCTGTGCTAAAGAGATAAAGATGTTTAGCTAAATCATACTAGACGACATCTTCACCTGTGAGAGTAGAAGTGAAGATGCCATTCTGATTTGTCGAGAGAAAGTTAGAGAAATGCGTTAACTAAAGCAAGAAGTACTTCCAGAGATGAAAACAACCTTTCGTTCATTACGTTCATCCCTGTTTCACCACAGATATGTAGGAAACGCGGCCGATCATCGAGAGGTGTACGCCAAGGGAAAGCGGAACCGTACTTATATCTTTAACGCAATTAAGAAACTTGTGATGTTTATATTAATTATCCTTTCTCTTTCTGCTTCGCACATAAGCATTGCCACCGCATAACACGACCTTTGTATAATCTTCACAGTCAGTCTCAACCTCAGTATCTTGTATCATGTAACCTACATCTTGTATCATCATAGTTTAGGTTTATTTTACCACACTTTACTTTTATCGCAATTTATTTTATTATCGCATTTTTATTGTTTATCTTTACTTTACTGCACAATTTACTTTATCGCATGTACAAACCACAATTTTATTAAATTGAAAAACCCCCCGGTCATATATAGCACAAATGTAATCCAATTAACCTAAAACAATCCCTATGTTCGACCTCGGATCACACCAAGAAACTTGCAGTGGAATTATACTTGGTTCATTAATGCACAGCATACTACAAGAACATTCATTAATAACGCATATCTAGAAGTAGTATCGCATAAAGAAAATAAAGTCAATACTCATCCATGTGTTGTATTACATAAGATGATAGGATTAGGATAGATTTTATGTTGTCAAGTTTATGGCAATAGAAGATACATCTATGTCTTTACAATTACAAGTTTAGGGCGTCGTTGTCGGGGATTAGTTAACGGTTATTGTTTGAGTATGTTTGTGGTGTTTTGCAGGACAGATCCCTTTATACTGGCTGTTCAACGCGGAGAGCAGTCTGATAGTTTATGAGTACTGGTATCGAACCAGAATTCGAAGCTGACCTAGAGATCGAGTGTACCTTTTGTGCACGGGCAAGTCAGAATCGAGCAAGGCGAAAGAAAGCAGCTAGTATGGCAAATAATAACGACAATGTGGCTCCCGCAGGAAATCAAGGGGCGGTATGGCCAGCGCAGGACCCAGTCTTCCTTGCCGCTGATCGTAACATTCCTATGAGGAACTACGCGGTGCCCAACCTGTACGATTTTTCGCCTGGAATTTCGAGACCAACAGTTGAGGAGAATGCAAGGTTCGAAATAAAACCGGTCATGCTTCAAATGATCCAAAACGCAGGACAATTTAAGGGTTTACAAAGTGAAGACCCGCATGCCTACTTGACCAGTTTTATCGAAATGTACGGCAGCTTCTTGCTACTTGGTGTTACCCCTGAGGGTATTAGACTTTATTTGTTCTCTTACACCTTAAAGGACGAAGCCAAGAGGTGAGCTCACTCACTGGAGCCAAATGAGATTACATCATGGGATCAGCTGGTTGAGCGATTCTTGAAGAAGTTCTTCCCACCGGCCGTCAATGCAAGGCGATGAAAGAACGTGCTGAACTTTGAGCAAATGGACAATGAGACCCTGAGCACTGCCTGGGAGCGATTTCGAAGATTGGTGAAGAACTGCCCGCATATCGGGATACCTGATTGCGTTTTGATGGAGACATTTTACAATGGCCTGAACAGATCAACGCAGGCTGTTGCTGACGCCTCAGCTATAGGAGGTTTTATGGACAAGACGTATACCGAGGCCAAGGTCATCCTTGACCGCATATCGTGGAACATGGATGACTGGATCGATGATGGTTATGGAGGTAGAGGCTCTGAAAGAAGAAAGATTGGCATTGCCATTGTCCCTGTGGAGACAATCACCACTTTGGCTGCACAGATGGCCACAGTGACCTCAATCCTCCAATCGATGGCAATCAATCAAGAGCCATCCCCCAACAATCAGCGCAACCCGTTGCGCCGGCTCAAGTGGCCGCAATAAGTTGCGTTAATTATGGAGGGGCTCATGTAGCAGAAATGTGCCCATCGAATATCCAACAAGTATGCGCCATCCAAAATAAACCCTTCAGTAACACCTATAATCCGGGTTGGAGGAACCGTCCTAACTTCGGTTGGGGAGGGAATCCTAACCAAGGGGAGCCAAGCAACCATCAAAGTGGCAGTCGAGGGAACCCTCCTCCCTTTCACCATAACTCAAATAAGGGGCAACCAAGGCAATCGCATAATTAGCAACCCTCATCTTCAAACACCTCCATAAGCTCATTTGAGGCCTTGCTCAAATAGTATATGGACAAAAATGATGCAGTGATGCATGTGCAGGTGTCTTCAATTCGAAACTTAGAGATTCAAGTGAGCCAGTTCACATCTAAGCTTAGAAACAGAACACCTGGTATGTTGCCTAGAAACTCTGAAGCCCCAGGATCTCATGGAAAGAAGCAATGTCCCTGAGGACATTAGGTAGGCAAGCTAAACCGCCTACTGAGGTGTGGATTGCGCTCATTCAAAGAAAATCATCTTCTGGTCCATATCTCACATCTATGTTTAAATGCTTTCTTTAATTCTTGTCTTTATGAATTTTTGAACTTTGTCTTTACTGCTTCATTTAATTCGTTTCATGACTTTATGAATTGTCTTTCTTCATTTACTGTCCTTGCATTTATTTCTGTACTATTTTTAATTCCTTTTACTTTTCCGTCATTAATGCGTTATTCTTTAATTGGTGAATGATTGAGAAATAAGAAGAAAATTTATTATCATAAGTCATAGCAACTTGCTTTGTTGAAAAATAAATTTTAATAAAATAAAACATATCCAGTATGTATGGCGATAATGGATGCATCTTGAACGAACAAGAAACTCTTTGCGTTCATCCAACTCAATTGCGTTAAGCTGAGGTGTATATTGCGCGCGTGTTTTTCCTTTGCCCGTTCTTAGCAAAATGCACTATGTTGAGGTAGTGTTGCGCTAGTAGAAATATCGTGCGCCCGTTCCTCCAGAAATGCGTTTAGTTCAGGGGTGTGTTACGAGGATTCATGCGTTGTTGCCCGTCCTCTGCGAAGAAGCATTTGCGTTAGTGAACCCATTGTGTTAATCTTTTCCTTGTGTCCATTCGAATAAAACATTAAAGAAAATTCTTTTTGCAAAATTGAGAAGTCCAATTGTTTCATATTCCAAAGAAATGATGAGTCTGCAGACGAAATGACGTTTTTTTGATACCTCATAAATGAGAGGAGTTCGAACGATGGGCCTTTTGAGTGTCTCGAGGTTTTCCACCGCAAAAATAACGTTGGGCCCACTAAGGCCCAACCTATAAATAGCCACTTCTCTATCTGTGAGCACACTTTACCTCTTTTTGCAATCAGAAAACAGCCTGAAATTGACTTGGCTTCGCCAAAAGGCCTCATCTCTAGAAGCCCCTGCATACATAGCTTTCTTCTTCCCCACAACCCTAGCGACTTTTCCAGCTTTCTTTCACCTCAACATCCATGACGGACCAAACTTCCCAACCTTCCGCTTCACCCTCAACACCTTCCACTAACCAAATCTCCAAGCGAGAGGCAGCATTCCTTGCTGCTAGTCGCCGGCTTGCTGCCCAACCACACACTATTCCTAGAATCGCCAGAAGACCCCAGCGAAACCATTAGCCATCAGACCACCTCAGTTCAAGAGGGGGCAAAGTATTGAAAGCACTCCACTCCCAACTTCAGCAGTCTCCACTGAAAGTGAAAAGAAGAGACGAGATGACAATGAGGTATTCAGAAACATTCTAAGTAACTTGGAGAAAGGAGAAGGACTGCCCGAGGCAGGGGTTGTAAACCAACCACTGTCTATGAAGGAGGTGATGATGGCGGTGACCGAAGAAGTGGTAGTGACGGAGCAAGTGGTGGAAGAGGAAACAAGAAGAAACACTCTGGCCTTAGAGGATTTTGTGGAGACTGCCAACGCAAAAACCTATGACGGACCTTCCAGAGTTGCGGTGGAGGAAGTTACGATGGAGGAAGTTCCGACGGTGAAGCAACCAGAGGTGGTTGAGGAGAAAAATAGAAAAAGAAAAGAAAAGGAAAGAAGGTTGGAAAAGGTGAGCCCTCTCATCATTGCAAGGAGAAAAAGAATAAAGAAAAGAAGGATGAAGAAGATAAGGAGGCCAAGAAGAAGAGGAGGAAGGAAAAAGAAGAAAGGAAAAAGCGCAGGCGTGAGGAGAGGCGCCTGAAGAAGGAAGAAGAAAAGAAGAAGAGAGCTGCAAGCCCAGAGATGGATGGAGAATTCACTTCCATGAGGGAGGACGGGGGGAACCAACAAAACTAAGAGAGCCGATGCAACCTAAAACAATAAAGTTGGTTGCGACCGACGAAGGCGAGGAAAGAGATGTTACCCCCTAATGCGGCATCGCAAAGAGAATGCGTCGCAAGGGTCTACCATTGACCCTTCAATTTTGATCAACGTATTAGAAGAAGAGGAAAGAAGGAGAAAATAAGAGAAAGAGAGGCGGGAGAAAATGGCGCGAGCCCAACTCATCATCGTAGAAGGTGACCGAAGGAGAAGATTGCATGATGAGAAGGTGTGCTGCAATAATGAAAAATCGAGAGTCGAAGAAATAAGGCGACTCGAAGAGGAACAACGCCTTTTGTTGGCCTCCGAGCAGTTTGTAGAAGAGTTTGAAAGAGGAGGGAAGAGCAAGAAGAAGAGAAGAAAAAAAAGGCAGAAGAAGAGAGAAGAATGAGAGAAGAGAAGGAAAGAAAGCGCGAAGCCAACATGCAGCGCTTGAAAAAGAAGAAGGGTAAAGAACTCGCTGAACGCAAGAAGGAGGAACAACGCAAAGAGCGGGAAAAGAAGTAGAGACAAGTAGCCCGTCTTGCATTGACCAAAGATAAGGGCAAAGCAATTGCGGAGAGTAGTGGGCCCACGTTGGCAAAGAGGCGTCCATCAAAGAGAAAAGAAAATGATGACATGTTGATAAAGATGGGCTTCTTCCCTGCGCCAACGCCACTACCAAACCTCGTCACGAGCTTGATCGTGGAACATGGTTGGGACACATTTTGCTAGTGCCCAGCCATTGTGGTTCCAGAGGTAGTGAGGGACTTCTACCGTGGACGATTACATGGCACCAATTATGTGGTGACCATAAAAGGGGAGACGGTGTCCTTCAGTACAAGGGACATCAATGAGCTATACCCAATGAAGGATAATCCGGAAGCACTGGGCAATAGAATCATTGATGATCCCACTGAACAGCAAATGGAAGATGCGCTGCAAGTTTTAACGCAACCGGGCACGAAGGGGATGGTTTCTTTGAAAGGCATCTTCACCCTGGCGTCCAAATCATTGCTTCCAGAGAGAAGGCTTTAGGTTTATTTAGTCAAGAAGCGGCTGATCCCAACAACGCACGATAAGACAGTATCGAGGGATCAAGTCATAGCCGCATACTGCATTGCGCGCGGCATTCCAATCGATGTAGGGTGGTTGATCGCAAGACAGCTCAGAGCATTGATGGGGCAC
Source organism: Benincasa hispida (assembly GCF_009727055.1). Lineage (NCBI taxonomy): Eukaryota > Viridiplantae > Streptophyta > Magnoliopsida > Cucurbitales > Cucurbitaceae > Benincasa > Benincasa hispida. The sequence continues at coordinate 4,879,756 of NC_052354.1, forward strand.
ATCAGAGGACAATACTTCTTTCCACGGACCTGTCTCTTATACACATCTAGATGTGTTAGGGTGGTTGATCGCAAGACAGCTCAGAGCATTGATGGGGCACATCAGAGGACAATACTTCTCTCTTATACACATCTAGATGTGTATAAGACCTATCAATGGGCGTAGGCATTGATGAAGAGCCCATGCACGAATTCCACGGCCTCATCAATATCAAAATCCTGAGGTTCCTCCTCAAAGACTCCCCACATTACCCAGAGCTACCGTTGAAGAGGCCCATAATCGAACTCAATGCACCGCAAGAACCCAAGCCGAAAAGACAACGCGGAGATGATAAGGGAAAAGAAAAGGTTCAAGAATTACCATCACAAGAAACAGAACCTTTGGACCCTTTACCCTTAGTAATCCTCCCTCCAAGCCCTTCAAGCCCACCTGCACAACCTTCTTCTCCACTTCATGAGCACTTTACCAACCTTCTCCTTGGCCCAAATTCTCCAACCACATACCTACCAATCTACTAACCTTCAGCATCATCACCGTAACATTCCCTTCCATCGTCGCATGTTGATGACTCACATGATTTGGGTGAAGGCACCTCTGCCAAACCCCAAAATGTTGCTGCCGAGACGTCGTAGGCACCACCCACTGTCACCTCCTTAGCTGCTGAGTTAGCAGAAATGCGGTCCCTCTTCTCTTAACAACAACAACTCTTTGCTCAGCAACAAGCCTTCTTCATCCAAAGATTTAGTGTGGTAATGGAGCAAGTCGACGATATACAGTGCAGTGCTGCCACGACAAGAGAGGTGTTGATTAATATTCAGTGCAATAATTATAAGATCCATCGGCACCAAAGACAGCTTGCAGAGTGCAACCATGAGTACTTTAATTTTTTCACAACATATCTTCATGGTCCCAAGGTGCCTCCGCATCTCAGGCAGCACTTGATTTTTGAAGAGGCTCCTTTAGTACCACCTCAAAACCCTCATCCAGATCCTCCTGCTCCTCAACAATAATCCTTACATTTTTTTATGCAGCCATTCTGTAATTTTATTCAATTCATTATTTTTCTGAGTAAACGAAATTCTTTGGCTCTTTGTACAGGCAGAAATTTTTATATTGTGTTAATTTTTAATTATTTATATACTTAGTTAATATTCAATACAACTTCGTAAATATTCTCTCTATTTGCCTGCATCTTTTTCTTTATCATCTTTTATCCATATTTGCGATGTTCTTGATCTTTTATTTTTGCGTTCTTCATTGCGTTGCTATGATGTAAGAAACATTTCCCACACTTTGTAAATTCTGACTAACACTTAGTTAATTCTTAGCTATAGCAGTACTTTACCTTTTATCTTTCAAAGTTCTGCTCAAACCTTCTTTTTGAAATTTTTTTCTAAGTGTTTGTCTAATATATCCAAACAACACAATGAGGACCTTGCGTATCTTTAAATTTCGGGGTGGGGAAGGTCTGAGCAGATAAGATCAAGAATATGCGGTCATTAAGAAAATGCGTTCATTTTCTGTTAAAAAAAAAATCATACAAAGCTCCAGTGCAAGGGAAAACCTAAAAAATAATCCCAACCTGATAAGAGTTAGTTGTGAAAGGAACATGTTCGTAGTTGGATGTTTACATGACATCCATGGGAGCAAGCCAAAACGAAGGTGGGTTTCCAAGAGCAACGTAGTATGAAAATAAAAAATTAAAAGAAAAATTAAAAGAAAAATACATGAGTTAAAGTTGAAATTGGCACACAACCATAGTTGGATGTTCGCATGACACCCGTGGAAACAATCCAAAACGAAAGATGTAACCATGATCAACGGTCTCTAATAAATAACGCAAGATTTGACCACCCTATATGGACGCATCAAGTTGTTTTGATAAATAAGAGGTAAACCATTCTATTTTAAAACTAGAAAAGTATTTTTGAGCAGAAATTTGTTATATAGAAGAATAAAGTAGGACTTTGTTAGGAATTAGCAAGGATAGGAGGAAATTGTGTTGTCAAGAGATGTGCCTAAGTGTAACATTCGAAGCAACCAATCGACGCAAAAATATAGGATAGGAATCGAGCATTATTGCCTTAGTAGAAGATATGCTTGAGGACAAGCATATATCTAAATTTGGGGGTATGATAACTTGTAGAAATACAAGTTATTTATGCTGCCTTATTCAGATATTACAGCCAAAAGAGAAAAAATATGCGTCGATTGTACAGAAATTAGCTAAGAAATACAATAATTATAAATTATCACAAATACACCCACTAACACCATCAGTATGTAGAAAAGTATATTTCTAGTATGTTTTGCAGGAAAACAAGTCACCGCTTGCGATCAAGGCTCAAAGAGAAACTGAACAGCGCATCTCCTTCGCATTGCGTCCGTTAATCAATAATGAAGAGACGATCAATGCAATGACAGCGCAATGCGATAGTCGATCCAGAGCTGAACTTCAATCACATGCAGTAATAAAAACAACACTGCATGCGGACACACGATCAAAAGATGCAAATGAGCAACGCAATTACAGAGGATTTTGACACGTGTACAACCAACCGTTGTGCATTTTCGACGGACTGATTGCATAACAGAAGGAATATTCATTCCACTATTTTCAGAATTTCCATAACAATAAAGTGGGGACCACAAGTCAGAGAGTCAAAGCTTTCATCTATAAATACCCTTAAAGAATTCACTGAAAAGATATACTTGATACGAGGGATAATTGATATGAGTCTATTGAGAGAGAGGCTGAGCTGAGTGTTGATCGGAGAAGATCCGGGAAGAAAAGAGACAAGGCCGAGAGGTGAGTCTCAGGGCGAACCATTCCAAATCCCCATCGAGAAGCTCTGTACTTAGATCCCTGCTACCGAACAAGCAAGCTTGAGAGGGAAGCTCATCCTTCCGTTCACTCCATCTATGCCGGCAAGCGATTTCTCCATCCAGATCTTTGTCAAGACATTGACACTCATTTGTATTTGTTTCTAACTTTTATTCATCAATTTTACTTCATTTTCTTAATCTCTTCATTCACAATCATGTATCAGACGCTTGATTATATAGTTAAATATCTTGATCATTTTCATCTTCATATTTTTGTCTACTTCCAATCTTCCATAAATCGCTTTCTTCACGAAGTTTTTTTAATCCCTTGGAGATTAATATGAATTAAACAAGAAATTTAATCTGTGCTAAAGAGATAAAGATGTTTAGCTTAAAGCATACTAGATGACATCTTCACCTGTGAGAGCAGAAGTGAAGATGCCATTCTGATCTGTCGAGAGAAGGTTAGGGGAATGTGTTAACTAAAGCAAGAAGTACTTCCAGAGATGGAAGCAACCTTGCGTTCATTACATTCATCCCTGTTTCACCACAGAGATATGGGAAACGCGGTCGATCACTGAAAGGTGTACGCTAAGGAAAAGCAGAACCGTACTTATATCTTTATGCAATTAAGAAACTTGCGATGTTTATATTAATTATCCTTTCTCTTTCTGTTTCACGCATAATCCTTGCCACCGTATAACACGACCTTTTTATAATCTTCACAGTCAGTCTCAACCTCAGTATCTTGTATCATGTAACCTGCATCTTGTATCATCATAATTTAGGTTTATTTTATCGCACTTTACTTTTATCGCATTTTTATAGCTTATCTTTACTTTATTGCACAATTTACTTTATCGCGTGTACAAACCACACTTTTATTAAATTGAAAAACCCTCGGTCGCATATAGCACAAATGTAAAGTAATTAACCTAAAACAATCTCTGTGTTTAACCTCGGATTACACAGAGAAACTTGCGATAGAATTATACTTGGTTCCAGCGTAAGGAAACTTGTGACAACGCACAGTATACTACAAGAACATTCATTAATAACGCATATTTAGAAGGAGTATCGCATAAAGAAAATAAAGTCAACACTCGTCCATGCGTTGTATGACATAAGATCATAAGATTAGGATGGATTTTATGTTGTCAAGTTTATGGCAATAGAAGATACATCTATGTCTTTACAAGTTACACACATATAACCAAGGTTGGAGGAATCATCCCAACTTCAGTTGGGGAGGAAACAACGACCAGGGTGGCCAAAGAAATATATAGACCAATCATTCCGGGAATAGAGGAAATCTTCTAAGTTTTCACCACCAGGATCAAGACCAGTGTAATTATCAGAACAGGCAACCGCACAACCAACCCTCTTCATCTAACACCTCATCCAATTTATTGTCCTTGGAAGCACTGCTCAAACAATACATAGAAAAGAACGATGCGATCATGCAATCGCAAGCTTCTTCCATCAAGACTTTGGAGGTACAATCGAGCAATTTATGATCGAACATAGAAACAGAACACCTGGTACGCTGCCCAGCAACTTGAAAGCACCTGAACCAAGTGGGAAGGAGCAATGTCAAGAGGTGACATTGGGCAGGCAAGCCTGATTGCCTGCAGGGATGCGTTTGTGGTAACATTGAAAATCCTTTTTAAACCGCATCCATATAAACTCTCTTTATTTCTTTACTATTGCTTTAACTACTGCGTTATTGAATTAGTTTCCTTGCTTATTGAATTAATTTCCATTTCAGTCTCTGATTACATTGATTTTAATGAACTATTGAATGAATGATTTGAGTGAACACTGCAATGTCTTATCATAATGGTTTTGGGATAAGTGTTGCGATGTTGATGATACAATGCAATGTTAGGTATGCATTGTGTTGACGGGTGTGTCTTGTGTTTATAGATATACATTGCGCCCGTCCTCTAATATACATTGTGATGACAGGTGCGTCTTGCGTTAATAGATATACATTGCGCCCATCCTCCAAAAGTAATAAAAAAATGATAAAATATTCACGGAGAAGATAGTCGTATATTGTTTCAGCTCCTGAGGTAAATTATCACATAGCAGATGAAAGGACATCCTTGCCTGCTGTGTCATAATAGGGAGGGGCACAGCAGTCACTTTGGATTACCAAAGCTTGCCAGCGCACTATCAAGGCCCAACCTATAAATCCTCCCCCCCCTCCCCCCCCCAGCCTCGTTTGGGAATTCATTTGCATTCTTCTTCGTGAAAACCCTACCAAAAACCCTCTGCATACCTTGACCATGCGTCTGTTCTTTCTTCCACAGAAAAAAAATCACCACGATCTTCTTTCCCTTCATCGAACTTATGGTCGGATAGTCGTCACCTTCTTCTTCCCAACCATCATCCCCTTCCCAAGCCCCTGTCCCCGCGCGGGAGGCGCTTTTCCTTGCCACCAGCCGCCGCCTCGCCGCCCAGCCCAAACCAACTCCCAGAATCGTTGGAAACCCTAGGCGAAAACCCTCTATGTCTGCAACACCGTCTACCTACCGAGAGGGGACGAGCACGGAGAGTGCCCCTGCCACTAGTCCCGAGGTGGTGCTCTCAGTACCTCTAACCGAGAGTGAGCAAAAGAGAAAAGACAATAAGAAGGTGTTTGGGAGCATATATAGTCACTTTGAGAAGAGCGGGGGGTTGCTGGAAGCAGGAGTAGTCAACCCTTGCCGTCGGAGGCGTAGTTTCAACTTCTCGGAGGATGGCTCTCACCATCTCGGATCCTAAGGAGACTTCCCCAACAGACTCCAATGAGAGACCCATTAGGGCTGTTCTGGAGGTCATGGAGGTAAAGAGGCGGACAGAGTAGTTCGAAGAAGTAGAGAAGGAGGAGAGAAGAATCAACGAGAAACAGGCAGAGGAAGATGAAGTTGCCCGGCTGGAAAAAGAAGGAGAAGTGAAAGAAGATAACGTAGGCGAGAAGAGAAGCGTCTGAGAAAAGAGGAAGAGCGAAGGAAAAGGGCAGAACACATGGATTTCGATGGTGAATCAACCACCGCAAGGGTGGATGTGGGAGTGAGCGCAATTTGAACCAGCAACGGAACAACAAACCTCATGGCCGCATTCAAGATTAATTACGTTAGAGGCTCAACTCCGTGGTTCGGACGATAAGGAAGACCTTGACATCTCCCCATTGATGCGGCGTCACAAGGAGAATGCGCCACAAGGGTCCACAAGAGACCCAGCAATCCATGAACGCATAGAGAAGAAGAAGGAAGAAAGAAGAAAGAAATTAGAGGAGAAGGAAGAAAAGATGGCAAGGGCACGCCAAATCATCACCACAGTTGATTTGGCCAAACGGCTTCATGATGAGGAGGTTCGTCTTACCAATGCAAGGGTAGAAGAATAAGAGAAGAGAAGGCTCAAGGATGAGCAGTGCATTGCGCTCGCCTTCGAGCAGTTTGAAAAAGAAATGCAAGAAGAAGAGGAAGCGGAGAAGAAAGAGAAGGAGAAAAAAGAGTTGCGTCGCAAAGCCAACATGCAACGCAACAGAGAGCTAAAAAGAAAAGAAAAAGAAGAGTGGAAAAAGGAAAAGCAAGAGCAGCGCAAGGAACAGGAACGAATTCAAAGACAAAAATCCTGTCTTGCGTCCACTTAAAAAAAAAAAGGAAAAGCGAAGGTGGAAGGCAGCGAGTTGTTACCGGCCAGAAGGCGTCCAAAAACTCGGAAGGAAAACGATGATTGATTTATGGAAATGGGCTTCTTCCTTGCGCCCGCACCACTACCAGATCTTGTCATCAGTATTGTGGTGGAGCATGGGTGGGAAGTTTTCTGCCATTGCGCATCCATAGTCATTCTAGCGGTAGTGAGAGCCTTTTACCACAGCCAGCTCCACAACACTGAAGATGCAGTGATCGTTGACAGAAGGGTAGTGCCATTCAGCGTGGAGGATATCAATCAGCTCTATCAGTTGAAGAATTTCCCAAAAGCACCGAGCAACAAATTGATTAATGATCCTACCGAAGAGCATATGGAGGATGCGTTGAGAGTACTAGCGCAACCAGACACCAAGTGGACAGTGTCTTTGACGGGCATCAAAACCCTTGCCTCCAACTATCTACTGCCTGAAGCACGCCTTTGAGTCTACTTGGTGAAGAGACGGCTCATCCCGACATCACATGATAAAACTATTTCAAGGGATAGAGTCATGGCCACATACTGCATTGCACGCAGCATTCCAATCGATGTGAGCCAACTTCTTGTGAAGCAAATCAGACGCTATGTAGGCCGCGTCAGGGGCCAATACTTCTTTCCATGGACGATCTCTAGCCTATGCCTATCTGTGGCCGCGGGCATTGAAGAAGAACCCATGCTAGAAGTTCATGGCCTCATCAGCACGAAAATCCTAAGAGTCCTTCTCAAGGATTCGTCGCATTGCCCGAAGCCTCCACCGAAACAGCCCCTCATTGACCTAAATGCGCCGCAACCACCTAGACCCAAGAAACGACACCGCAATGACAAAGCAAAGAAAATAATCCAAGGGAGTGCATCGCATCAGCCAACCAATTTACCCTTGGAGGATCCCTTACCCTTATTCATCCGTCTACTAAGTCCAACCACTGAACCCCTTTCCCCTTTTCCCAGGCATTTTACAAACGTCCTCCTTGCGCCCGACTCCAACCCCACATCCCCAACAGCATCCATCAGCCATCCATCTCCACCCCATTTCCCCCTCAAACATTGCCGCATGTTGATGACCCATACGGTTTGGGAGCAAGCCCTTCTGCTCAGCCCAAACCGATGCAGGTGAGACATCGACGACACCACCCCCCACCGCATCCATAGCTGCTGCCCTCGAGGACATGTGGGGCTTCTTGACACAAGAATTATCTTCCTTCTGCCATACATTGATGGAGTTGTGAGAGAGCAACGCATAGCTGCGCCAGGCGATGATAAACATTCAATGCAACATCTTTACCCTTCGCCTGAGTCAGAGGCAGATGGCAGAATGCAACCACAAGTACTTTAATTTATTGACTGCATATTTATATGGTCCTATGGTTCCTCAGTATCTGCAGCAGCCTTTGTTCTTTCAAGAAGGGCCGCAAGAATCTCCTCCGCAACACCTTCCTCACCACGAGACCCTACCGCAAAGTTAAATTTGGGGGTGTAGCACTGTCTCTATACATTTGTATTCTCCTTCACATTTTCTTAATTCTTTTTATAGTCATTACAATTCTTTTATATAGCTATACCTTTGTATTCTCCTTTACATGCTTAAAATTTTTGTGTTTCCGATCAATTCCTTGTGTACTTAGACAATTTTTATATATATTGAGTGACTATTCTTTCCTTATGACTTGGCCTCATTACAATTATTTATATCATCCTTTGTCAATTTAATGCGGTATTTCCTTTCTTTTCTTTTGCGTTGTTTATTTGCTTTGTCATGACGAGTATTATGCGTAACCTTAGCGCAATTTCTTTATATATTGCATTTTCTGCCTAACACTTAGACAATTCATCACAATAGTTTCCACTTTACCTTCTCTATCATAAGACTCTGCTCAAACCTTTTTTTTTTTCAAATTTTGACTAAGTGTTTTGTCTCTTCTATCCAAAACAACGCAATGAGAACCTTGTGACTCTCTAAATTTGGGGGTGGAAAAGATCTGAGCAGATGCGATCAAGCGAATGCGTTCATATCAAGCAAATGCGTTCTTAAAAAAATAAAAATTAAAAAAAAACTCCGCTATCAGTGCAAGGGAAAATCCCAATCTGATAAGAGTTAAGTCGTGAAAGGAACCTACTCGTAGTTGGATGTTCGCATGACACCCATGGGGGCAAGCCAAAATGAAGGTAGGTTACCATGAGTGACGCAATACAAAAAAAAAAAAAAAAAAAAAAAAAAAAAAAAAAAAAAAAAGAAAGAAAGATAACTTCATTGACCAGCTAAAGTGAACACCAGGCTAAGGGTCAGGAGTTGAAGTTGAGCTTGGTACACAACCGAAGTTGGATGTTCGCATGACACCCGTGGGAGCAAGCCAAAACGAAGGGTGTAACCATGATCAACGCTCTCTATAGTAAGACGCAAACCAGGCCATCGCATAAAAGGCGCACTTCGTTGTTTTCACAAGAATAGGAAAAATATTTTTTTTCAAAACAAGAAGAGAACTTTGAGTAGATGTTTGTCTAAGGTAAGAATAAAGTGAAGCATGCTGAAGAAATGTTCAAAGGATAGAATGAATTGGTAATTTTGAGAAATTATGTAGAGGTGGAGCATTCGGAATAGTCAATTGATGCAAAGTAAGGAAAGGACTTGAGCTGAATTGCATTAGTAGAAGATATGCTTGAGGACAAGCATATATCTAAATTTGGAGGTGTGATAACTTGTAGAAATACAAGTTATTTATACCATCTTATTTAGAATATGCGGCAAAAAGAAGGAAAAAGTTGCATCGAACATATAGAAATTGACTTAGAAACGCAAAAGTTGTAAAATGTCGGAAGCATACCCGCTGACCCCATTGCGATGGCAAAAATGGATGTCCAAGTCTTTGTTTTGCAAAAAAAAACAGGTATCACCGCATGCGACGATCGTTCGAGGACAAAAAGAGTAATGCATTCGCACAACATGCGACGATCGATCGAGAATAAAAAAATCAACGCATTCGCACCGCATGCGGCGATCGATCGTAGATAAAAAGAGCGACACATTCGCGGGGATTTCTGAAATTGTACAGCTTTTCTGTGGAGCAGAGCAGATGTTTCCACCAAGCCTCGGCGGAAAAAGTAACTTTTTAGAGCGGGACCACTGACGAAGGAGGTGCCAAGGTCTATAAATAGCTACATCAACTCCGAAGAAAATAGGCTGGTCTGAAGAGACATTCATAGAGAATCAGAGAGATAGACGAGACAAGTCCAAGAGGAAGTCTCGGGAGCCAGAAATTCTTTCACAATCCCTTTGAGAAGCTCTGTGCAAGGATCATTTCTACCTAGGGAACTATCCTGAGAAGGAAGTTTTCCACCTCATTCCTTCTACACGCCGGTAAGAAAAACGACTCCGATCGGGATCCGTGTCAAGATATTGAACCGCTATCCTTATTTGTTCTTACTTTCTATTCATTAATTGTGATTCATTTCTAAACGTTCATTCATCTATCTATAACAAACGCTTTATCTTTTAATATCATTATCATATTCATTTTCATCTCTCTGTTCACCACCATACATTCAACTTCCATTTCTCTCACCATGTGTAACTAACCCTCAAGGGTAAGGGGGAAGGATTAAGCGAGTAAGTTAATCCATGTTGAAGAAGTCAACTAAGTTTAGATAACGCATGCTCAACGACGTCTTCACCTGTGAGAGTAGAAGTGAAAATGTCAATCCACCTCTCGAAAGAAGGTTGATAGAATGTGTTAACTAAAGCAAAAATTATTCCAGAGATGGAAACAACCTTGCGTTCGCAACGTTCATCCCTGATTCACCATAGAGATATGGGAATGCGGCCAAAGGTGTAAGCCAAGGGAAAGTGGAACCTTAGTTGCGTTCTCAATAGGATTGACGAACTTGCGATGTCCTTTCCCCCAACCCATTCTCTTTCTAATACATTTTACAAAACTTGCCATCGCATTCCATCATACACTTGCAAGCCTTCACAGTTATTCATTTATTTGTTTATTTATTTGTTTGTCGCTGCATTTTACTTTTTCAAACACAATTCATTATTATTTTGTTTTCGGTCGCAGGTATCACATCAATATCTAGCATCGCAATCCCCGTGTTCAACCTCAGATCACTCTGAGAAACTTACGGTGGAATTATACTTGGTTCCAACGAAAGAAAACTTGTGAAACGCACATACTATATGAACGCATACTATGAGCGCATCTAAGAAACATCGCATGCATTATTTTAAATCGTAGTATCGCATATTTTAAATCGTAGTATCGCATATATTAATGAACAATCAGTCATAGTCTCACTATGACTGAGTCATCTCTTCCCAAGAGAGGATGTGGCCACTATGTTCAATATCCGGAATCGCCCTTAAGGGAGAAATTTATCTACTTACCCCTGTTTCGGGGAAGGAATGAATTTCGTCTTGTGTAGCTGAGTTCCTAGTTCCACAATCAGACGAATCCCCAAAATGGTAGGCTTGTTGAGTTGGCAATCTGGCCACTCTCACCCATACAAATCAAAGGATCGCCCTCATAGGCAGGCGTTCCCAACTCACTCAGGATTCAGGTCATGTCACCTATGGTCATCGTAGTGAAATGTGAGTCTTAATTATCAACAGCGTTATATAAAGAGACTAATCATTTCGTGGTCCGGTCTTATATAAACTCTTTGTATAGGATACCTCCGCTCCCATGTCTCCACATGAATGGTCAAAATCAGACCATTTATAGCACTTTACAACACTTATAACATCTACAAAGCGGGTCATATCCGTGTTGTCACTAGAATAAGGTATCCCTCCTTTATCCATCTACTACAAACCATTTAGGTTATTACTTAAAGAATGATCCACTTGTATGTCTCCACATACATGCACAAGTTATATAGAATAACCACGGATTTTAGTTTATTGGATTGAGTAAATGCTTATAAAATAACACTTATTTTATTAATAACAATATGTTTACAAAATGTTTACAAACTATGAGACTACCAGGATATTTAGGACACCAATCCCAACATTGATTACCCTTTGGTTGGTTTTGTCCTAAATCACTAAAGCATCATTGCAAAACTAGATGTTGGGTTCATTTAGATTTTGCTAAATTTGATTGGATTTGTTTTAAAAGAGTTATGCTAAAATCTAACATAGATCAATATGCTTATTTTTTTAGCAAAATGTCAATGTTTGATTTTTCGTTAGTTGCCTTGTCTACTTTGACTTATTACATGACTTGGAAAAGGTCTATTAAAACATATTTTGTGTTAAACGACCTCGATTTTTTCATTTTTGAGGAGTGTCGTCAAGTCCCAAATGCTGATGCACCACAAAATGTTCGTAATGCATATGAGGTGTGGATGAAGACTAATTCGAAGGCCCGAATTCACATTTTGGCTAGCATACTTGATGCATTGGCCAAAAGGGTTGAGAACATGGTCATTGCACGTGAGATCATGGACTCATTGCAAGAATTGTTTGAACGTAAGTTCAGATTTTTTAAGCAAAATGGGATTGATGACAATGAAACCAGTGGTGTCAGTTCCACTGAATGTCAAGGGACTAACAGAGAAAGCAATTGTTGCTAACTCTGATGAAGTTCATCAACGAGAATTGTTCTCTGAAATGAACCTTGGAGTTTATAATATAGGTTCTGATACTAATCCCACTACTCTCCAGAAAAGGAAGAACTCCGAAGACGATAAATTTGATTTATTTGTCTTGGAAACGTGTTTGGTAGAGAATGATGATTCTGCCTGGATACTTGATTCAGGTGTTACTAACCACGTGTGTTCTTTCCATCAAGGATTTAGTTCCTAGAAATAGTTGGAATCTGGAGAGTTGACTCTTAGAGTTAGTACTGGTGAGGCCATTTCTACTGTTGTTGTAGGCAGGCTTAAGTTATTTTTGAACAAGAAACGGTATATGTTACTGGATAATATTTATGTAGTTCCTCATATCAAGAGAAACTTAATTTTAGTTTCTTGTCTGATTGAACAAAATTATTCCATCTCCTTTTCTGAGAATAAAGTGTTTATTTTTAAGAATGGTATGGAGATAGGTTTTGGTTCAATAGAAAATAACTTGTATGTACCAAGATCGTTAGTCATAAAAGTCTTGTTTAATACTGAAATGTACAAAACAGCAACAACTGTAAAAAGACCAAGAGTTTCTCATAAAGAAAATGTCCATCTTTGGCATCTAAGGTTAGGGCACATCAATCTCAATAGGATTGAGAAGTTGGTGAAATGTGGACTTCCAAATGGTTTAGAAGAAAACTCTTTGCCAGTATGTGAATCTTGCCTTGATGGCAAAATGACCAAATGACCTTTTACTGGAAAAGGTTATAAAGCCAAGTAAACCTTGGAGCTTATACATTTAGACCTTCATGGTCCGATGAGTGTAAGAGCACAAGGTGGGTATGAATATTCCATCTATTTCATAGATGATTATTCTAGATATGGGTATCTATACTTAATGCAACATAAATCTGACGCTCTTGAAGAGTTCAAGGAGTATAAGACTGAAGTTGAAAACTTGTTAGGTAAAAAGATAAAAACACTACGATCTGATCGTGGTGGAGAGTATATGGACTTAGAATTCCAGAACTATATGATAGAACATGGAATCATGTCTCAACTCTCAGCCCCAGGTACACCTCAGTAGAATGGTGTATCAGAAAAGAGAAACAGAACCCAGTTGGACATGGTTCAGTCTATGATGAGTTATACTCATCTTCCAGATTCGTTTTGGGGATATGTAGTAAAGACGGCAGTTTATATTTTAAACAATGTTCCCTCAAAGAGTGTTTCTTAAACACCTTTTGAGTTATGGAGTGTCCGTAAAGGTAGTTTACGTCACTTCAGGATTTGGGGATGTCCAGCCCACGTGCTTATGACTAACCGTAAAAAGTTGGAACCTCGTTCGAAAGTATGTCTCTTTGTAGGTTACCCCAATGAAATGCGGGGTGGATACTTTTATGATCCAAGTGAAAATAAAGTGTTTGTATCGACAAATGCTACTTTCTTGGAATAAGACCCATAAAGGATCATAAGCCCCGAAGTAAGCTTGTTTTAAATGAGATTTCTAATGAGACTGTTGACACTTCAATAAGAGTTGTTGAACAGGCTGATAGATCTTGTTGATGTTAGTTTATTTAGTCAACCATCTCAAGAGTTGAGATTTCCCCGACGTATTGGGAGGGTTGTGAAACCACCTATACATTACATGGGTTTAACAGAAGCCTAAAACATCATATCTAATGAGGGAGTTGAAGATCCATTGTCTTATAAGCAAGCAGTAGAAGATGTTGACAAAGATGAATGGATTTGATCTGGGAGATTGTGCATCGCGATGATGTGATTGTCACAGAGATCGACGTTAACACTTTGTGGTCAAGTCTTATACAAACTCTTTCAGATATCAAATTAAAATTCGCATGTCCCTATTGAAGCATTGATGATGCTGGCTTTTTGGCCCTTAATTTCAAATTAATTAATTTTAATTAATTAATTAATCAATATTTTGATGATAACAAACTCAATTTTAATTACTGAAAATCTTAGTGTTTTAATATGTCCATTGCATAGAGCTCAGAACAACAATTCCATCACCTCTTGAATCACTCAAACTGGAGCTAAAACGAAGACGATATGACCGAAACAAGTCTATAGAGAAAATACCGTGGTGGATGAAGTGACATAACCAGACCATTTGCATGTATACATGTGGCAGCATATTGGTTGAATGGTGGATCATTAAGAGATTAACATATGATGAACTTTTGATTTTTGGATTGATTTAAAATTAAAAAAAAATTGAAATTTAAAAGAAATTTAAAAAGAAAATAAATTTAATATTATTTTATGTTTGTGTCTAACGGCTAGTTTCTTACACATGGTATTTTTTTAAATTTTTGGATTTACTTTAAGAGAATGAATTTAAAAAAGAAATGAATTAAAAAGAAAATGAATTTAATATTATTTTTATGTTTGTGTCTAACGCTAGTTTTTTACACATGATATGTTTTTTTTTTATTTTTTGGCTATTTAAAAAGAAATGAATTTCAAAAGAAAAGGAATTTATATTATATTTTATTTGTATCAATAGACTAGTTTTAGTTTAAAATCTCCATTGATTTTTTTTCCAAAATCCAGTGTCCAAAATTAAATTGTGGTTTCTAAAAATTTTCCATCTCTATATAAACAATCTTCCTCTCCAAATTTTAAAACCAACAAATTTTACATTTCATAATCCTCCAAAACTCAAAAAGTTCCATTGTTGCCTCTATAAGTTCCCAATTTTTTTTTTTACTTTTCATCTTATTCTTGAGAGAGTGTTATTGTCTTTGAGGATAACTTGTTGAGTGCTTAAACTTGTAAATCCACTCTAGTGAGAGTTGTATTGTGTTCTTTAAAAATTATCCACAATTTGTACGGTTTGATCTAAACCGTGGAAAGGATCGGGTTTGCTCTCGAACCCGTAAAAGCGGTGGTGTAACGGTTGGGCTCTAATACTTGGAAAGAGTTGACAAGATTTTATTCAAATTCCAAGAGCGCATTGGGGAGTGGAGTAGGTCGAGTTTGACGAACCATTAATAAAAATTATGGTGTCTTCTTCTCTAACTCTTTCCTTTTTATTTTTACAATTAATTTAAACAATTTATTGTATGTTTTAGTTTGTTCTTATTTATTTGCTAAAATTTAATAGAATTAAATTATCATATTTTTTGTCATCTTTTTTGTTGATAATTTAATTTTCTTATTATTTATAAAAATTTATTAATTAGTTTAATTGGGTTAATTTAGAAAAAAAGTTTAATTAAACCCTTCACACCCCCTAGGGTTGCCATATCGATCCAACAATTGGTATCAAAAGCCAGGTTTGCTCTTCTTAAGAAATATTTATGTTTGATAAACTTAATTGTTTTGTTACTATGGCAACCTTTAGTTTTATCCCTTTTACTGATAGTCAATCTATTACAAAGCCTCATTCTTTAATGGTATTAATTATAGTTATTGTAAAATAGAATGAGATTTTCTTTACTTTCTATTGATTATGATTTATGGGATATTGTTGAGGAAGGTTTTAAAATTCCAACAAAAATGTTGAGGTTAGCACTATAAAATCTAGGAAAATGGTCAATAAAGTGAAAGAAAGCATGCTCTTTAAATGCCAAAAGCTATTAATTACTTATTTTGTGCTTTGAATAAGTTAAGTATAATAGAGTGGCTATTTGCAAAACCGCTAAAGAGATATGGGATAATTAGAAATTACTCATGAAAGACTGTCAGTAAGAGACAAAGATTGACATGTTAGTTCTCAATGAAATGTTTAAAATTATAAACTGAAGCTAATTTTTTCTCCGATATGTTTATGATTTACTAACATTGTCAATGCTTTAGAAGAACTTGCGAAAAGTACTCAAATCTTCGAGAAGATAAGAAGCTATGTGATCTTGCCTAAACAATGGGGAGGCTAAAGTTACCGCCATTCAAGAGGCAAACGGATCTCAAATCTCTCCCATTGATGAACTCATTGGCTCGTTTTGATGTTGCATGATGATAAAGATTAAAGGAAAACATGGAGGATTGTAAAAAAAAAAGAAAGAAAGGAAAGAGTATATGCTTTAAAGAGCCATCTCTTTAGAAATTGACTCACCAAGATAAAGATGAACCTGATGAAGATGATGTTGCCTAATCTTTCACAGTTAGTATAGACCTCATCAAGAAAAGAAGAATTCCAACAAGGCATCTCTCAACTAAACCAAGATCAAAAACGTGAAAGAGAAAAAGAGATGAGTAATTATGCTATGAATGCAAGAATCTGTCATATAGAACTGATTATCCTTTTCTCAAATCATCCAAGAAATCTAAAGAATGAAGCAAATGAAAGTAAAGTTTGGGAGTATAATGAAGAAGTACCAATTTTTGCTTCATTGGTTCATGTGACAAAGAGGATAAAAAACAAAATGATGAGGTACTCTAAGAATCTCTTCTTATAAGAATTGTCGATAGCTTTTTGAAAATATGCAAAATGATTTAGAAAAACTTAGTTCTAAAAGTATGTTGTAGCTTAAAAAGAAATACAATGTTTTAATCTAGGTAAAAAATAAAATCTTTACATTGAAGGAAATTAACTTGTTTAAAAGAGAATGAGCAATGATTCTAATGCATATTATGAAATTAATATACTCTTTGACTAGCAATCGCTTTTGATTGTGATGAAGAAAATGTCTTGCTTGCTCAAAGTTAATTTCTTGAGTCATGAATATTGTGAAAAAATAATTTGAATTTAAATTACTCAAAGAAAAAATCATTAATACTTTGTAAGAACTGATATGGCTAAAGAATCTTAATAAAAGTTAATAATAAGGTTGCTCAAAGATTAGACAAGATAATTGAGTAGGCAACCTTTTGGTGATAAAATAGGTTTAGGCTATATTGATGAATCGTTCTACTCCTACAAGTTCTAAAACATATCTTTGTTAAGCATACTCATAATAATGCCTAAGGTTTGTCTACGCCATGTTAAATTTAACTTTGTGCTAACATGTCATTATTGTGGTGTTGAAGGGCCAATATTAGACCTAACATGTTTTAAATTGAAATATGCTCATAATACTTCTCTCCCAAAGAAATTTTCATAGGGCAAAGTTTCACAAATGCTCCATAGGAATATATTTCTCCAAGAAAAGTAGAGTGATCAATATTGCTTGTAAAGAATAAATTCTTTGCATAATGTTGTTTTGTTCTCAACGTGGCAATGTTGGACAGACAACTTATTCCTTGTTAACTTGTCTAAATCAAATGCCTAAATGTCTTACATGCAAAAAGAAATTGGATCCGAAGTTTGTCAATGCTAAATCATCTAGGACGCAAACAAGTGTGGTACCAAAGAATCAACTTGAACATTTGTGTTTGTAGTTTGTTTGGAAAAAGCCTTTTAGAAAAACACAGTGGTACTTGGATATGGATTGCTCGAGCACATGCGGAGACCCATCCAAGTTTGTCTCTCTTCCTCCAATGAAGGATGGAGGTCTTGTGACCTTTGTGACAACAAGAAAGGTAAAATAATTGTAAGGTATGTATAGGTAATGAAATCTTCCTATTTTAATCGTAAATGTACTTTGGTTGATGGGTTTTGAAGAATGATTACTTAGTTATTAATCAATTCTGTATAAGGCTTTAGAGTTGTGTTTGATTAAAAAGAATTGATCATCATTGAAAATCTAGGTGATAGAAATTATAATTGTTGGCAAATAGAGATGATAAATGTTATACTATGAATTTGAATGATTGTCCTATTATGATAAATGTTTATCGACTTTGCATAATGATATTCTTGGTTATTGGCATAGAAGACTAGGACATGCTAGAATGCACTTAATTCAAATATTTCCAAAGATTTCTTGGTTAGAGGTCTTCCAAATTTTAAAATTTGAAAAAGACAAACAGTTTGTGATGCTTGTCAAATTGGAAGCAAAACTAAGTCCTCTTTCAATCTAAAAATGTAACTACAAACACCCTTCAACTATTACACATGGATTTATTTAGCCCTTTCTAGAAAAAATTGCTAGTTTGGAAGGGAACTATATGCTTTGTGATTTTTTTAGTTGAGATTTCTACAAGATTTACTTGATTTTGAATCTAAACATAAGGATGATTTCTTTGAAAAAGCTTTTCTATTGTTTTGCAAAAAGAGTTCAAAATGAAAAGAGATTTTTTTGCGTTTCTAAAATTAGGCAGTGTCATGGGATGAGAATTTGATAGCAATGGCTTTTGAACTTATTTGTGATAGAAACTGCTTTTTGCTCATAATTTCTTCACTCCAAGAACTCCTCAACAAAGCGGTGGGTTGTTTAAAAGGGATAAATCATACTTTGCAAGAAATTTCTAGATCACTATGTTGCAATTAAATAATGGTTTACCTACATATCTTTTGGCGAAGCGTTAATACTGCTTGTTTATATTTAAATTAGAGTTAATTAGACATTCTTATGAAAAACTCCTATGAGAACTTGTGGTATAAACAAATTCCAATATTGGTAATTTCGAAAGTTTTGGGGTTGCAAATGATTTATTTTGAATACAAAGAAAAACTTGAAAAAATTTGAATTTCTAAAGACGTGATGTGGTATTTCCTTGGCTTATTCCTCTACTAGTAACTAATAGAGTTTTTCAATAAACGAACTTATAATTGAGGAATCTATGATGTCAGTATTGATGAATCTTGCAATGTATTTCTCAACTGACCTATTTATAGGTGAATGGTTTAAGAAGGAAATTTTGAGATTTACATTGTTATGGAACAAGGCAAGGAAATTGTTTTCAAGTAAGCAAGAGGTAGCTTTAATCGAAAAAAACGAATTGTTCTCATCCATTCCAAAGAGTGGAGGTATCTCCTTCCATCCAAGAATTAAATCTTGTGATCCAACAAGGGTGAAACATCGTTCCTCTCTTAATATGTTTAATTAATCTTCTTATATTTCTCAAAATGAACCAAAAGTTTACAGATACCCCTGAAAAGATGAATTTTGATTTTAGCTATCAAGAATGAATTAAATCAATTTAAAAGGAAATAAAGTTGGAGTTATCCCTAGCCTCTCATTCTCTTCTATACATTGGAACTCAAATGGGTCTTTAGAAATAAAATGGATAAAATTGAAATATCTTAGTAAATAAAGCTAGACTTGTAGCTCAAGGTTATTGTCAAGCCAGAAGAATATATTTAAGAAATTTTGCATCCGTTCTAGATTAGAAACTATAGTATATTGCTTGCTTTTGCTTTCTTACAAGAATTTTCATTTTGTAACAAATGTATTGAAAAAGTTGGCATTTTTAAATGGTATTAACATGGGAGGAATTTATGTATAACAACTCCGGGTTCTACATCATGTCTTTTAAGTTGAAAAAAGTTTTATGTAAAAACAACTCCAAGAGTCTTGTATGAAACTTATAATTTCTTGCTTGATTAATGGATTTAAATTGGTAAATTGATACTAACTACTCTTTATAGACTAAAGAAAAGATATACTTTTAGTACAAATATATGTGGATGATATTCATTTTTTGTTCTTTGACCATCTTTATGTGAAGAATTTTCTAAAGTGTATGCATAGTGAATTTGAGATGCGTTAATGCTAGAGAACTTAGCTTCTTCTTGGACTCCAAATCAACAACTTAAGGATGTATTCTTCAAAGTCAATGAACAAATACACAAGGATTTTGCTCAAAAAGGATCAAATTCAATGAAGTAAAGTGCAAAAACTCCAATGAATCCACATCCACTAAACTTGACAAGGAAATTAAAAAGGTAAGTTTGGATAAAAAACTTATAGAAGTATGATTGGATCTTTTACTTTATTTAAACCGCTAATTAACGACCCGATATTTATGTTTAGTGTATGTCTTTGGTGCTAGATTTCAATCTTGTCTAAGGAATCAATTATAATGTCGTTAAAAAAATTTTTAAATATTGCTTGTACTATTGGATTTAGGCTTATGGTACCTAGAAATGTGAATTTTAATTTGGTAGATATCCTTGCGGATTTTCCGGGTAGTTTTACTTTGATCGTAAGAGTATGAGTGGGACTTGTCAATTTCTTGGTAGTTCCCTTAGTTTCTGGTTTTAGTAAAAAGCAAAATTGGTTTCTTATCATACGAAGCGGAATATTGCATTGCTAGTTTTGTGCTCAAATTCTTGGATAAACAAATCTTTGTGATTTAGATTAAAGTTCGATAATGTGCTATATTTTGTGATAATATTATTGCTATTTAATTTGACTAAAATCCTAAACATCATTCTAGGACTAACATATTGATCATTAGGCATCACTTTATTAGAGAGCTGTTTCAAATGATAATATTACTGCTTGAATTGTCAGGCTCTAATAATCAATTAGGGATATTCTTTACCAATCTTTGAATGAAGAAAAATTTCAAAAATGCTTGAGCTCTGGTATTATATTCGTTGTGACGCCTCTTGATTTTATAAATTTTACTTTTAATCTTTTGACGGCATTTTGATAGGGGGAGTATGGAAACATAGTTCATATTCTTAGGGGATGTGCTAAATTTATGTTCATGTTTTTTAAGGAACATTTATGTAGTTCCTAAATTTTTCTTAATATTGCTTTTTGAGATTCCAAAGGGGGGAAAGTTTAAGAAAATATCTAATATAATTTTATGAGATTTTGATTGTATTAATTAGGGGGGATTCTTTTTTTTAATAATTCAAGAATGCATCTTTTGTGATATGTTGAATTTTAATAATGGTGCTTTAATATGGTTTACTATGTATTTCAAAGCATTTTTCTTGAACTGGTTTGTCATCATCAAAAGGGGAGATTGTGGTTTTGGCCTTAATCTCAAATTAATTCAATTTTAATTAATTAATTTAATCAAGTATTTTGATGATAACAAACTCAATTTTTAATTTACGAAAATCTTAGTGTTTAAATATGTCCATTAGCAGTAGAGACTCGCAACAACATTCCATCACCTCTTGAATCACTCAAACTCGGAGCTAAAACGAAGACGATATGACCGAACAAATCTATAGAGAAAATACTTGGGTGGATGAAGGGGCATAACCAGGACATTGCATGAAATATGGCCAGTTTGATAAGTGATCAATTAAGAGCATATAGAATGAGATTGATCTTGTTGATTTGGATTTATTAAAATAAAAAAAAATTGAAATTTTAAAAGAAATTTAAAAAAGAAAATAAATTTAATATTATTTAGTTTTTGTCTAACGGCTTAGTTTCTTACCATTATGGTATTATTTTAATTTTTGGATTTGACTTTAAAGAGATGAGATTTAAAAAAAAATGAATTAAAAGAAAATGAATTTAATATTATTTTATGTTTGTGTCTAACGGCTAGTGTTTGACCACATGAGTTTTTTTTTATTTTTTGCATTTAATTTTAAAAGAAAATAGAATTTCTAAAAGAGAATGAATTTGAATATTATATTTTGTTTTATCTAATACTATTTAGTTTAAAATCTCACCATCTAATTTTCTTTCAAAAATCCAATAGTCCAATTATTGTGGTTTCTAAAAAACTTTCATCTCTATATTAACATCTTTCTCTCCAAATTTTAAACCAACAATTTTTTACATTTCTACTCCTCCAAAACTCAAAAGTTTCATTAGTTGCTCCTCTCTAAGTTCCCAATTTTTTTTCTTTTCTTATTTTTGAGAAGTGTTATTGTATTGTGAGGATAACTTGTTGAGTGCTAAAACTTGTAAATCTACTCTAGTGAGTAGTTGTATTATGTTCCTTTTAAAAATTCCCAAATTTTGTAAGTTTTGATCCTAAACTGTGGAAGGATAGGTTGCTCTTGAACTCTGAAAAAGAATCCGGTGTGTACATGGTTGGGTTCTAATCTGAAAGAGTCGGAAAGATTTTATCAAATTCTCAGAGGCGATGGTGAAGATGGAGTAGGTCGATGTTTTGACAGAACCACTATAAAAATTACGGTGTCTTCTTCTCTAACTCTTTCCTTTTTATTTTTGCAATTAATTTAAGCAATTTATTGTATGTTTTAGTTTGTTCTTATTTATTTGCTAAAATTTGATAGAATTAAATTATCACATTTTTTGTCATCTTATTTGTTGCATAATTTGAAATTTTCTTATTATTTATAAAAAAGTGTATTAATTAGTTTAATTGGATTAATTTAGAAAAAAAAAATTAATTAAACCCTATTCACCCCCTCTAGGGTTGCCATATCAATCCAACAACTTAGAAAATTCAATAAGTTGTTATTGAATATATGTTTTGCTTATTAGAAATCCAATTAACCTAAGACCCATGACTATTACATAAGTACTTCAACTTTATGTGGAGATATAAAAGTGGATCAAGTTCGAGTAAATAGATGATCTATAGTATATGAATAAGGTTGAATGCCTTATTCTGGTAACATTGTTAGATGCGGCCTACTCTGTAGTTGTTACAAAGAGTTGTAAAGTGCTACAAATGAAGTGATCGTAATTCGTACATGTTATGACGTGAGGAGTGGAGGAGTCCTGTGCAAATGGGTTTGTACAAGATCAGACCACGAAATTAGTCACTTTTACTTTATAACGTCGTTTACTATTTAAGATGACCTAGGTAACTTGACCTTAATCCTAAGCTAACTATGAACTCTTGTTTATTCGGAATTATCCTTAGATTTGCATAGGTGAGGGTTGGCTCAATAGTGCCAACTCAATAAACCTCAATTTCAGGGGTAAGACCGGGTAGATAGCTGGAGACATAGAGTGCAAGAAGGAATTCACTCCTACCCGCTTTTAGGGATAGTAGAGAGGTTGTTCCTTTAAGTGCTGACTCCGGGTCTTGAACAAGGAGCCCCACCCTCTCATTGGTCCGAGAGGGACTCGGTTTGTTGATTGGATCACAAATCAATTGTTCATTAGAGGATCAATGGGACTTAAGGAATAAGAGGTAATCTCGGGGGTAAAACAGACTTTTGACCCAGTCGTTATTACGAACAACCTGTGAAGGGTTAACTTACTAATCATGGTTATATCGAGTGGACATAATATATCTATAGTGAGGGGAGTTCAACTATGGGCTTTAGTGGAGTGACCCATTAGTTAACGAATGGTGGTTAATTCAGTGTAATGAATTTAGTCAATTAATCTCGAATCATTAGACCCCATGATCTGTAGGTCCACGAGATCCCTCTACTAGCTCGTAAATTGTTTATCTTTAGAGTAGCGTGATAAGTTAATTTGAAACGTTCAAATTAGAATTAAAGGAATTAGTAATTATATGAGATATAATTACATGTTTAATTTTAAGAATTAAACGGAATAGGAGAATTAATATTTAAATATGATTTAAATATATGAATGTGGATTTGTGTAAAATTAATTTAATATTTGATATTAAATTAATTAGAATTAATTAAATTGTTTAAATAATTATTTATTAATTTTATTAGAAAAAATTAAGTTATGAAATTAATTGGTAAAATTAATATTTTTCAATTTTAGAATCAAACTGATTTTTAAATCATTTGGTAAAAATGAAAAGTTTAAAACACAAAAATGGAATATGGTATTTTCGAATAACACTTTCAACTAGCTCACACCAAACCCACTTAATTTGGCTTCAATAACTCCAAGCATGAGCTGCATCTCATGTAGCCATCTTCTTTGTATGAAAAGCCTGCAATATATAGAGAAGACTGGAGGGAATTGAGGCATGATTATATAGAGTTTTTGCTATTAAAAATTCGAGTTGAAGAAGTTTTTCTTTAAGTGGGTTGTTTGCAGTGAGTTCTTCTCCAAGTTTCCTTCATTCAAGCTTATTTAAGTCCCACAACTCAATTTAAAGCTCTAAGAGAATGGTGGGAAAGATCTTGAGGTGGTCTACAATAAGATTGGAGAAGTTTGTAGCTAAGAATCAAGATTTGAAGAAGTTTTACAAAGGTATGACTTGAAACCCTCTTTTATTGTATGAGCATACTTTAGTTACTTACCAAAATTTAATGAATTAGAGTGCTTATTGATCCTTGTTACTTCCGTTGTTTGCTGATTTACTCCTACAATTGATATCAGAGCATCTTTTAAGCATTCAATTTGGTTTAATTTTTGGTGTGGTGAGTGTTTTTCATGAGTTATATGAAATGGTGCACTTATATGGTTTTCTGAGTTTTAGCATTTTATTTCTCTTTGATTTCTTGATTAAATTTGTAATTGGCTCTTGATGATGACTTATATGTGTTTCTCAAGAGTCTGTAATTATTTTGGAGTCATTAAGAGTTGAAACTAAGATGTAATTGAAGAATAAGTGAAGAAGGTCGAGCTTCAGATTCCAGTTCTCAGCCTCTGCTCAAATCTGGGCATTGAAGTGTTGTGCGCTAGATGATCATGTAGCTGCAGGCGCTACGATGTGAAGAGGTGCTATACGATAGCACTACACGATCGTGTACTTTGTGCGGGCGTTGAACGATGTGAAGAGGCACTATACGATGGCGCTACACGATAGTTGGAAGACGTAAGACAATGGCGTTACACGATCAGGTAAACACTAGAGGATCGCGCTAAACGATAGTCATCAGCACTACACGATGAGCCTCAGCGAGATTTCGAGCATGGAGCGAGAGTAGCTGGTTCGACCGGTTTTTCTTGAGGTCCTATCCGGTTCAACCTTAAAAGGTTTTTGGTTGGTCCGGTTCAGGTTATTCTGGTTTGGTTCAAGCTGTTTGGGTTTGGTTTGAAGCAGTTCGAGCAATCCGGAAGCGATTGAAGTTGTTACTTGCTTTTTTGTAATAATTAGGCTTTTGTTTGCTTGTTTATGCCAAAACTAAAACCATATCAGTTTGTGTTTAATTATTTATGCATTTGATGTAAGTTATAATTAAATAAATTTTGTATAAGCATACAGTATGCCATGTAGATTTAAAATCCCACCATAGGAAGCATGTATCATGTTTTATTTAATATAATTGTTATATTAAATATTAAACGCCTTTGATGAATATTGTGGATGTTTGGCATGTCTAAAATCCATAGAATAGTTGCATGCTCACGTAGGTTAAGCACTCGTTTTAATAGTTAAAATAGATCGTTAAAACTTGTAAAACTCGGGTTACAAACTCAATCGGTATATAATCTTGTCGAAGGCTGGAGGTATTTAAGTTGACAGTCTATGGAATACCTCCTACTTGGGGATTATGGTCGAATTATTGAGCATTGTTAACTAGTTTTATGAATAATACATGAGCAGTGTGAGGTAATAAAACAGTTCATCACCTAGACATCGTAGGTTTAAATTCATTTATAAGTGTTATACTTGAATAAACCACATAGACTTAGGGTAGTTTGTTTAGCCGAAATGAACCTAAGTATGAATTTACCCAATTAATAGAACATTTCAGTGGGACTTTAATAACTTCTATATGATAAAGTTATTAGAACACTTCAGTGGAGATTAATAACATATACGATATGTTATTTTTAGCTCTCACGTCCCTAAGAGTTCACAATCTATATTTAAGCGGTACTTCGTGTCACCCTGGGAGTGACCTCCATACGGGAAGTATTTTTTAGCATAAATCTAGATTTTGGTAAATAAGGGGAAGTTGTTTAAACATAAATCAATTATATGATATATAGATTTAAGCTGTCACGAACAAAAAATAACAGATGAGAGAGTTCTCATACCAGTTGAAGATGTTTACGGTTGTTCGTGCTGCAGTAGAAATCTAAAGTTCGTTCTTTTCGGACTCTTTCTCGGCCTTTCGTGCCTATGTTCGTTCACAATGGTACAAAACTACTATCCAAGGTTCATAAGTACCTTTTGAACCAAACTTCGTCCAAATTTTTAGTCATAGCAGACTTCCACATGTAGAAATCAAAAGTTCGTTCTTTTCAGACTCTTTCTCGACCTTTCGTGTCTAAGTTCATTCACAGTGGTACAAAACTACTTTCCAGGGTTCATAAGTACCTTTTGAACCAAACTTCGTCCAAATTTTTAATCATAGCAGACTTTCACTTGTAGAATCCAAAGTTCGTTATTTTCGGACTCTTTCTCGACCTTTTGTGCCTAAGTTCGTTCACAATGGTACAAAACTCCTTTCCAGGGTTCATAAGTACCTTTTAAACTAAACTTCGTCCAAATTTAGTCATAGCAGACTTCCGCTTGTAGAAATCCAAAGTTCGTTCTTTTCGGACTCTTTCTCGACCTTTTGTGCCTCAATTCATCCACAATGGTACAAAACTAATTTCCAGGGTACATAACTACCTTTTGAACCAAACTTTGTCCAAATTTTTAGTCATAGAAAACTTCCACTTGTAGAAATCCAAAGTTCGTTTTTTTCGGACTCTTTCTCGACCTTTCCTGCCTAAGTTCGTCTAGAATGGTACAAACTACTTTCCAGGTTCATAAGTATATTTTGAACCAAACTTCGTTCAACTTTTTAATCATAGCAGACTTCCACTTATAGAAATTTAAAGTTCATTCTTTTCGGACTCTTTCTCGACCTTTGGTGCCTAAGTTCGTCCATGATGGCACAAAACTTCTTTCCAAGGTTCATAAGTACCTTTTGAACCAAACTCCGTCCAAACTTTTAGTCATAACAGACTTCCACTTGCAGAAATCCAAAGTTCGTTCTTTTTGGACTCTTTCTCGACCTTTCGTGCCTATGTTCGTTCCCAATGGTACAAAACTACTTTCCAGGGTTCATAAGTACCTTGTGAACCAAACATCATCCAAATTTTTAGTCACAGCGGACTTCCATTTGTACAAATCCGAAGTTCGTCCTTTTCAGACTCTTTCTCAACCTTTCGTGCCTATGTTCGTTCAGAATCATACAAAACTACTTTCCAGGGTTCATAAGTACCTTTTGAACCAAACATCGTCCAAATTTTTAGTCATAGGAGACTTCCACTTGTAGAAATCCAAAGTTCGTTCTTTTCGGACTCTTTCTCGACCTTTTGTGCCTAAGTTCGTCCACAATAGTTTTTACCATTATTCACAATAGTTTTGTGCCTAAGTTCGTCCACAATAGTTTGGTTGAAGTTTGGTTCAAAATGTACTTATGAACCCTGGAAAGTAGTTTTATACTATTGTGGACGAACTTAGGCTACAGTAGCACGAACAACCGTAAACAAACGAACGCAGCAAGGACGACACCACTAGAAAGAAGCCCTAGGTATTCTCAGAGTGAGAACCCAAAGTGTGGTCTTTGGTGAGTTTGGTAGAGGTAAGAGGAAGAACTGATCATGTAGACGATAAGCAAGTGGGAGAGAATATGAAGCTATCGCATAGTTAGATGCTTATCACTTTTAAGAAACTACACGATCGTGTAGGTTTTACTGAATGATCGTTTAGGAAAGGGTATACGATCGTTTAGCAAACACGACACACTATATGATCGTTTAGGAAAGCTATCTTATCGTTTAAAAACTAGTGTGCGATCGTTTAGGCGCGAGGTATGCGATCGTTTAGGCTCTCGACTTAAGCAATCGTTTACGTTTCCACACCAACGCAAAACCTTCCAATATTTTTCCAAACCTTTCAAAATGAAACAAAATTTCATTTTTCTTCTTCAGTTACAATAACTGACGCGGTTTTCTCACTAACGCACGTCCGAGAGAGTTTTTAGGTTAATTATCATATAATTAACCAATTAAATTATTAATAAATACAATCATATTGTATTTTTATCCTATAGTTTGATATCACATATTTACTATAGTAATTTCTCCTCTACTTGATATAAATCATATTTATATCTAATTTCCTCCAAAATAATGTATCTCATACATTTAGTCAATTATATCATATATAATTAACCAGACCAATTATATCATATATAATTGAACTTCTTCTTGTCAATTTGAACATTTCAAATTAACCCAACACACTGATTCTCAACTTTATCCAAGCTACCCAGGGGACCTAATGGACCTGTGGCTCGAAGCTCCAACGATCTGTGAATAGCTGACTAAACTCTTTAGCCGCAAGATCCACCATCTGTTAATTGTCAGGCATTCCACTAAAGACCAACAGCTGAACTCTTTTTACCACAGATATATTTATGTGTCCATCAGATATAACCAATCATGAGTACGATGACCCTTCACAAATGTTCGTAAGTACAATTGAGCCAAATTACTGTTTTGCCCATGTAGTTACATCTCACTCCTTAAGTACCACTAATTCTTCTAATGAACAATAAAACATAGTCCACTTATGTGTGAACACCTCTCGGGCCAAGAGAATGTGTGTGGTGCCACATTGTTCAAGCCCTGGAATTAGCCCTTAAGAGAGCTATCTATCTACTTACCCCTACATCGGGGAAGGAGTGAATTCCATCTTGTGTAACTAAGTTAACAATTCCCAAATCAGACGAATCCCCAAAATGGTAGGTTTGAATCGGCGACCTGGCCACTCGCACCCATACAAAACAAAGGACTGCCCTCAATGGCAGGAGTTCCCAACTCACTCAGGATTGAGATCATATTAACTATGGTCATCCTAGTGAAGTGAAGTCTCTGTCATGAATGGTGTTTTATAACGAGACGCTAACACTTCGTGGTCAAGTATTAGACAAACTCTTTGTATAGGACGCCCCCGCTCGTATGTCCCCAACACAAATGATCAGGCCACAAAACGGGCTGCATCCGTAGTGTTACCAGGATAAGGTTTCCCTTCTATATCCATATACTACAAACCATTTTGGTTATCACTCAAGACATGATCCACTTGTATGTCACCATATACATGCTTGAGTTACATACAGATAACTAGGGATTTTAAGTTTATTGGTTTGTGGTAAAGCAAATAAAACATGTAACTGAGCAAAATCAAGATATGAAGTAACTATCATATATTATACAACACAAGCGTTCGTACAAACTGTTTACAAACTACAAAACACGAGACTTTAGGGCATCAACCTCAACGATCTCCCACGTCTCCTAAAGCGATGTGGGGTGTACATAAAACTAGTACAAAACAAAAAACTAGAGCATAAAAGCCCAGTAAAAGAAAATCACACAAAATCAAGATGTGAAGTAAATATCATATATTATACAACACAATCGTTCGTACAAGCTGTTTACAAACTACAGGACACGAGACTTTAGGGCATCAACCCCAACAATCTCCCACTTATCCTAAAGCGAAGTGGGGTATACATAAAACTAGTACAAAATAATAAACTAGGGCATAAAAGCCAGTACAAGAAAATCTCCCACTTGTCCTAGTTCAGCCGCGGGCGATCCTGTAGACCCATGCTCCGTAGGTGACTCTCAAACACTGTAGCCGTGAGAACCTTCGTAAACGGGTCAGCAACATCAAAAAGGCCTGGGTTAGACTGATACCTACTGACTATGCCCACAGCGTAGCAGATGTTTGGAAGAGTACAGAGCATCGCGTACAAGAAACTGCCAACGGCAGATGCATATGGGACCCGTCTTATCTCCTCAACCTCTTGAGGCATCTTAGGACACATGTCCTTAGACAAAGTGACTCCATGCCTGAACGGCAGTAGGCCCTTCTTGGAGTCCTGTATTGAGTACTTGAGCAACATCTTGTCAATGTACGATGCTTGAGACAGTGCTAGCACTTTGTTCTTACGCTCCCGAAAGATTTGTATACCTAGAATAAACTGAGTCTCTCCCAAATCTTTCATTTGGAATTGGATCACTAGCCAGTTCTTAATTGCAGTCAGTAGACCTACATCATTCCCAATGAGTAGGATATCGTCTACTACAACACTAAGAAGACTACTGAAGCATTGATAATCTTCTTGCAGCACAAGGTTCATCAACGTTTTGGTCAAAGCCATACGACTTGATCGCAGTATCAAACCGTATGTTCCAAGATCGAGACGCCAATTTCAGTCTATAAATGGACCAATTTAGTTTGCAAACCTTTTTCTCTTGACCTTGGGCTATGAATCCCTCGGGTTGCACCATGTACATGGTATCCTCAAGGTTGCCGTTCAAAAAGGTCATCTTGACGTCCATTTACTAGATCTCATAATTGTAATAAGCTGCAATGGACAGGAGGATGCAAATCGACTTTAACATGGCAACAGGCAAAAAAGTCTCCTCATAGTCGACTTCCTCTACCTGGGTATAACCCTTTGCCACAAATCGAGCCTTGAAGGTCTGTATCTTTCCATCAGCACCCCGTTTTCGCTTGTAGATCCATTTACAACCTATAGGTCTTACCCCATCAGGCTGATCTACAAGATTCCATACTGAGTTGAAGTACATCGACTCCATCTTGAGATCCATGGTCTCCTCAACGTCGCCATCTGCTACCATAGCAAGGATTTCTATGAAACCCAGATAGCGAACGGGCGGGTTTGCAACCCTTCTACTACGTCGAGGTTCCCTCAACTCTTGAGGTGGAACCAACCTACTGGATGAACTTCCATAAACAACTCTTGCTAATGTATCAGGCTCTTCAAAAACTTTTGTTGAAGTTTCAGTAGTTTCATTGGAAAGTTCACGCAACACGACTTTTCTTTGTGGACTGTGCTCCCATATATGATCCTCCTCCAGGAAAGTAGAATTTGTTGAAACAAACACCCGATTTTCCACTGGATCATAAAAATAACCCCCTCGTGTACCTTTGGGGTAGCCTACAAAGAGGCATAACCTTGACTGTAGTTCCAACTTCTTTGGATTAGCCTCCAACACATGTGCAGGGCAACTCTAAATGCAGAAGTGACGTAAACTAGCTTTACGCCTGTTCCACAACTCCAGAGGTGTTCTCGCAACACTTTTGAAGGGAACATAGTTAAGTATGTATACCGCAGTCTCCACTGCGAAACCTCAGAATGAGTCCGGTAAGGAAGCGTAACTCATCATCGAGTGAACCATGTCTAACAAGGTCCTATTTCTCCTCTCTGTTACACCATTCTGCTGAGGTGTACCCAACACTAAGAATTGGGAAATGATTCCATGTTCTATCAAATAGTCCTGGAATGTCGAGTCCAAAAATTCTTCACCTCGATCCGATCAAAGTGTTTTAATCCGTTTATACAATGCTTTTTCAACTTCAGCCTTGAACTCTTTGAACTTTTCAAATGATTCAGACTTTCATTGTATAAGATAAACATACCTGTACCTGGAGTAATCATCAGTAAAACTGATAAAATACTCATAGCCACATCGGGCTCGCGATTCATAGGACCACAAAGGTCAGAATGTACTAACTCAAGAGGCTCCGTGGCTCTATAACCTTTTCCAATAAAAGGTCTTTTAGTCATCTCACCTTCAAGTCAAAACTCACACAATAGTAAAGAATTTTCTTCTAACTCATTTATAAGTCCATTTTTCACCAATCTCTCAATCCTATGGCGATTGATGTGCCTTAAATGTAGATCCCAAAGTTGGGCATTTTCTTTTGGAGAAATACGTCGACGTCTTGATTGAGTTACGACAGTTCTAAAAAATTTAGTATTATGGAGGGAATTAATGGCTAATGGCCTTAACACATATAAATTCAATTCCAGATTTGCTGTGTAAATAAAAACATCATCATTATGAATAAATGCTTTATCCATATTAAAAGAGACAATAGATTTACATTCCAATAAACACTTTACAGAAATGAGGTTCCTTTTTAGTTCGGGAACAATATATACATCATTCAAAAGAAGAAACCTATCCTGTAAAGCTAACTGGAGCCCTCCCACTGCCACAGTTGAGATGACATGCCCGGTGCCTACTCGCATCGTCATCTCACCAGCCTCAGCTGTCGCCAAGATTTAATCCCCTGAAAAGAAGAACAAACGTGGTTAATGGCACTCAAATAAATTATCCAGGCTAAATCATCATTCTCCAAGTAAATCACATTTACCTTTATCGACCTTGGCCTTAGCCTTGGCTGATTTCTTCTCTTTTAGATATCGAGGATAGTTCTTCTTTCAGTGTCTATCCTGGTTGTAGTGGAAATACTTTCCTTTAACAACTGGTGAATGCCTCTTTGGGACAACAGACAGTAGTTTAGTACGTGCCTTCCCTTTTCCCTTACCACCATTTTTCTTCTTCCCCTTTCCAGAGTTTGAAGTAGAAGGTGCAGACTTCGTTCCTAAGGTCGAACCTCTACAGAACATCTTGGAGAATGAAGCAACATTTGCCTCACCCTTCTTCCTCTTCTTACTTTTCAGTAAAGTTTAGTAGGTCTGCAACTCGTTGAGGAGAGTTGTAAGGTTATATTTCACTTTGTTAAGAATCACATTGCTAACAAAGTGCAAAAAGCTCTCCGACAATGAATGCAGGATTATGCTAATCTGGCTGCCCTCATCGATGATAGACCCATTCAACTCCGCCACATTAAACTAGACCATCATGTTAAGCACATGTTCACGAATAGAGGTGCCTTCTTCCATTTTGGAGTTGAATATGTATTTAAGAGCCTCATGCATAAGTTGTTTAGACAGTTGTCTAAACATCCCCTACAGAGACTCCATGATCTCACGCGCTGAGACTATAGGCTCATGTTTCTTAGACAAGACTTCAGAAAGACTTGCCAAGATGTAGGCTCGAGCCTTCTCATTCGCCTTTGTCGATCGCTCGTATGCCTCCCGAACATTTCGAGTGGCATTTGAAGCTGGAATAAGAGGACAAGCCTCCATGAGAGCGAACATGAGATCCTCGATGATTAGGATCGTCGTGATCATATCTTTCCATGTTGCGAAATTATCGCCAGTTAGTTTTTCAGCGTTTAACAAAGCCAACGTGGTTATTGCCATTTTGAAAAAGAGTTGTTGAAAATACAAACAAACCTTCATAAGATTTTGCTAAACCACTTTTAAACCAATCATTTTTGCAAAACAGTTTCAAATACCCTAAGTTATAGACTTCTATTTTGCAATGATGCCCCAGTGAGGCAGGACAAACATCACCGGTGGGGTGATCAGTTGCCCCTTCACTAGGATGAGACGTTCTCAACCATTAGGCAGAACCAACTCATGGAAATAAACCTAACAACCACCATTTTTTGGTCCAGAATTGTTAACCTTTAACTATTCTGTGTAATTGTTACCCCTCGTTTTCAGTGCCAAAGTCCCGCTCTAATGAGCCCACCGTAGGGAAGAAGTAGATTATGACAAGAGACTAAGTTATCTTATCCTCTTACAAGAGATCAAGTAAAGAAACGCACAAACTGCCATCCTTTAAGGGGACACTCCCAGGGTGCCTCGAGGCGATGCACAGTAACTTTATTCAACCTAACGAGAGAGACCGAAGGATATATTGTCGCACTTCTTGCTCCCACTTACTATGACCACTCTCTCCATCCACCTTGATATTGACCAACCCAAACACCATCCGTTAGGGGGACACGCCAAAGGTACCGCGAGGCCGAGGGTAAATCTCACGATGTGGACTATTTAGGAGAAACGTGAAAGGTTTAAGTGAAGCATCTTATGTCCCAAGTACCTCCCACTGAATGTTCTAACTAGGGTTCATTAACCTAGATAATCCGGTTACTGATTTTAGTTGAAGTCGTCTTTTTAAACTCTGCTCATAAATAATGTTTGTCTATGAAAAAAGAATAAGTTCAAGTAGTCACATTTAAACACTTTAATGGACTGTCCTTAACTTGCATACTTGCATCAAATCTATCTAATTCACTTTTCCAAGTAAGTTCCCAGGTGGGGTGTTACGTTTCCGTTAACTTAAATACCCCAGACTAGATAAAACCCCCCTTAGACAAAAGGTACCTTATAGATAGATTTGCTACACTTTAACCTTTTATTAGCCAATTTAATCCTATTAAACTGATTAAAAGATTAAAGTCTTAGGGTTGCTAATCATATTAGAACCATGATCTTAGGTCTATGTGATCCAAGTTTTAAATACTTTAAAACCATGAATTATACCTAAATGAGCATGCATGTCTTTCTTATTTCTTTTAGTTCTAATTTCTCTTTAACTTTTAAAAAGAAACAACTAAAAAACATTGCGTACAACAAGGTGTTTATAAAAATTATAAAGTAACCTATGTGTCATGCTTCATGTAATATCCGGTCATTATTATGTATAACTTTTATATAACGCGTAATAACCAAGCAAACATGCTATCATTCACCCTTATACTATAACAATTATAATATAAAGATGATGCATGTCAATTCATTTTATGCATGAATAAATATAACTCTTATATTATATGATGCATGGGCATACAATTATATAATTAATTCATGCTTCTCTAAATTATAACAATTACAATAACGAGATGATGCATGACCATTGTATAACCTAAGGTGGGATTACTATATGTGCATACCATATGACATATTAAAAACATACATCGCATGTAATAAATAAAGGATTAATGGACCGAGATGAGCCTTTACAAAAATTAGAATGAAATAACCCTATCTATTACATTTTTCATCGAGCAAACTAGTTCACAACTGAACCGGGTCTTGAACCGCCAAGAGCACTCCATCGTGTAGTAAACATCGTAGGTAGACGATCGTCTAACGTGCATTAGACGATAGAAGCTGAATTAAACGATCGCGTAGACGACAACGAGGCTGTAAAGGCAGATCGTCTATGCGATCACTTAACGCAGCGACATGTAAACGATTTACCTTGCGTTACTAAGCGGTCGTTTAGTCAATTACTAAGCAATGAAGTTTACTGACCTAAACGATCATCTAGTGCGCACGCGCGTTAAACGATACGTGAGCATCCCATTGTCTACATGACCCGATACTCAGCAATTGCGTACACGATCGTCGACATGATGCGATCAACCCTTGATTGCATACACCATCGTCTAACCGATGCGATCAACAGTGATCGTGTACCCCATCGTCTACACGATGCGATCAACAGCGATCGCGTACTGCATCATCTGCAAGATGCGATC
Organism: Benincasa hispida; assembly: GCF_009727055.1. Classification (NCBI taxonomy): domain Eukaryota; kingdom Viridiplantae; phylum Streptophyta; class Magnoliopsida; order Cucurbitales; family Cucurbitaceae; genus Benincasa; species Benincasa hispida. The sequence goes on from NC_052354.1 coordinate 4,914,619, forward strand.
AACCATTGATCGTCTCCTTCCTCGAAGATCCGCAGCGTTTGCTCCGATCTTCTTCACGAATGACTCGATTATTAATGCCAAAAACACAGGAGCCTTTACAAACAACCACAAATGTAAAAGAATTAAATCAAACCGAGGCTAACATCTACGAAAACATCCATTAATCCGCACATCCACAGCAAGTTAACGATTAAACAATGTAGAAATGCACCCACCAAGAATGTATTTGTAATTTGTTCCAACAATGAAATTGGAATATCAGAACCTGGCTCTGATACCAATTGAAGGATCTCTTCACGAATAGCATTCATGAGCACCATCGGATTTTTCAAATTTCACCGTGACCGAAATACACCAAATACATTCGAACATACAGATATGCAAATATACAGTAATTAATGGCATGTTTTGAACAAAAAATAACAAGGGAAAGAATTCTCATACCAGTTGAAGACGCTCTTCGAGCTTTGGAACTCAACGCAGTGGAAAACCTCTATCCGATCAATAAACGCCCAACATATGTGTCGGCTATAGCAGCACGAACAACCGCAAAGAAACGAACGCAGCAGGGACGACACCACCAGAAATGAGCCCTAGGTATTCTCGGAGTGAGAACCCAAAGCGTGTTTTTTGGTGAGTTTGGTAGAGGTAGGAGGAAGAACTGATCGTGTAGAAGATAAACAAGTGGGAGAGAATATGAAGCTATTGCATAGCTAGATGCTTATCTCTTAGAATAAACTACACAATTGTGTAGGTTTTACTGAACGATCGTCTAGAAAAGGGTATATGATCATTTAACAAACATGACATACTATACGATCGTTTAGGAAAGCTATCCTATCGTTTAAGAACTAGTGTGCTATCATTTAGGCGCGAGGTATGCGATCATTTAGACGTTGAACGACTATCATATAAGCTCTCGACTTAAGCGATCGTTTACGTTTCCACACCAACGCAAAACCTTCTGATCTTTTTCTGAACCTTTCAAAATGAAACAAAATTTCATTTTTCTTTTTCGGTTACAATAACCGACGCGATTTTCCCACTAACGCACGTCTAAGAGAGTTTTTAGGTTAATTATCATATAATTAACCAATTAAATTATTAATAAATACAATCATATTATATTTTTATCCTATAGTTTGTTATCACATATCTACTATAGTAATTTCTCCTCTACTTGATATAAATCATATTTATATTTAATTTTCTCCAAAATAATGTATCTCATACATTTAGTCAATTATATCATATATAATTAACCAGTCCAATTATATCATATATAATCAAACTTCCTCTTGTCAATTTGAACATTTCAAATTAACCCAACACACTAATTCTTGACTTTATCCAAGCTACCAAGAGGACCTAATGGACCTGTGGCTCGAAGTTCTAACGGTCCGTGAATAGCTAAACTCTTTAGCCACGAGATCAACCATCCGTTAACTGTCAGGCATTCCACTAAAAACCAACAACTGAACTCTTCTTACCACAGATATATTTCTGTGTCCATCGGATATAACCAATCAAGAGTACGATGACCCTTCACAGATGCTCGTAAGTACACCTGGGCCAAATTACCGTTTTACCCATGTAGTTACATCTCACTTCTTAAGTACCACTGATTCCTCTAATGAACAATAAAACATAGTCCAACTATGTGTGAACACCTCTCGGACCAAGAGAAGGTATGTGGTGTCACATCGTTCAAGCCCTGGAATCAGCCCTTAAGAGAGCTATTTATCTACTTACTCCTACATCGGGGAAGGAGTGAATTCCATCTTGTGTAACTGAGTTTCCAGCTCCCAAATCAGATGAACCCCCAAAATGGTAGGTTTGAATTGGCGACCTGGCCACTCACACCCATACAAATCAAAGGGCCACCCTCAATGACAGGAGTTCCCAACTCACTCAGGATTGAGGTCATGTTACCTATGGTCATCCTAGTGAAGTGAAGTCTCTGTCATGAACGATGTTATATAACGAGATGTTAACACTTCGTGGTCAAGTCTTATACAAACTCTTTGTATAGGACGCCCCCGTTCGTATGTCCCCAATACGAATGATCAGGATTAGACTATCTGTGACAAGTCACAACACTTGTGACCATTCCACAAAATGGGCTGCATCTGTAGCGTTACCAGGATAAGGTTTCCCTTCTATATCCATATACTACAAACCATTTTGGGTATCACTCAAGACATGATCCACTTGTATGTCACCACATACATGCTTGAGTTACATACAGATAACTAGGGATTTTAAGTTTATTGGTTTGCTATAAAGCAAATAAAACATGCAACTGAGCAAAATCAAGATGTGAAGGAAATATCATATATTATACAATACAAGAATTCGTACAAACTATTTACAAACTACAGGACACGAGACTTTAGGGCATCAACCCCAACAATCTCCACATAGTTTACTCCACGCTTCGTGTCACCCTAGGAGTGACCTCCATACGAAAAGTGTTTGTATGAGTCAGAACAAGGTAAACGGGGGAAGTTGTTTATAGTAAGTGGGTGAAGGATATGTGTCAACATATCCTTCGATCTCTTCCATTAGTTTGGACCGTGAGATTCCTATGTTGCACCTGCTGGTTTGCTTTAAGTGGCCCTTGCTAGTCGTTTAACGACTGCTATCCCCACGGAGGGTTGTAACATAGGATTCGAAACAACTCAAACTCTAGAAACGGATGGGATTTCTTAGGTCTATTCCCAACCTTGACTCTCCATTTTGATAGCATAGTTGGGGCCGACCTCTAACGTTTGAAAACGGAAGGTTACACTTACAGAATTATTAAAGTGTAATTTCTGACCAAAAGCGATAGCTAAATGACTATAAGAATATGGGATATTCTGGAGATAGTATTTAGTCAAGAATGTCTTGTTGTAGTATCAATTGCAAAAATAATTTTGGGTATATTATTACTTTGCTAAAACTTGATTGGATTTAAAAGCAATTCACATATAGAATTTGTTTATAATTTTATAATGACGAGTTCACTAGTACAATTGTTGTCGTCTGATAAACTGATTGGGGATAATTATGTAACTTGGAAATCAAATTTGAATACTATACTAGTGATAGATGATTTACGGTTCGTCTTAATAGAAGATTGTCCTCCCGTTCCAAGCTCTAACACAAACCGAATTGTTCGGGATGTGAATGATAGATGGATCAGGGCAAATGATAAAGCCCATGCTTATATCCTTGCCAGCATATTTGATGTTTTGGCGAAGAAACATGAGGATATAGGTACTGCCAAAGAGATTATGAAATCTTTACGAGGGATGTTCAGGCAACTATCTTTCTCCCTAAGGCATGATGCTATAAAGTACGTTTACAACTACTGCATGAAAGAGGGGGGGCTCTATTAGTGAACATGTCCTGGACATTATGGTCCACTTTAATGTGGCGGAAGTAAATGGCGGTGTTGTTGACGAGAGAAGTCAAGTTGGTTTTATTCTAGAATCTCTTCCGAAGAGTTTTCTACAGTTTTGCACAAATGCACTCATGAGTAAAATTGAATACAGTTACTTTGACTACTTTGTTGGATGAGCTACATGCTTACCAGACTGTGTTGAGAACTAAAGGTCTGGAATCAGTAGTAAACATTACTACCGCTGAGAAGAGAGTAACGTCCTCCAAAAAGCCTAATGTTGCTTCCTCTTCACGGAGTAAGAGTATTCCTGCTAAGAAGAGGAAAGGGAAAGGGAAGAAGAAACCCACTGGAAAGAAAGGCAAGAACAACACTACAAACAAAGGAAAGTGTTTCCACTGCAACAAAAAAGGGCACTGGAAGAGAAACTGCCCTCAGTACCTTGCTGAGAAATGAGCAGAGAAAGCAAAATAGGCAAACTAATTCATGAGAACCACTTGCTCAGCTTTACCAGTGGGAGATATTGTTGTCTGATGATAGTCTTACTTGCTTTTGTCATCTTGTAAAGAACAAAATGTATATATTTTTGTTATAAATGAAATGTTCATTTTCGAAAACTATGTTTGTTCTATCTCATAGAAACTTCTGTTAAAAATCAAACTAGTTAAAAGCCATTTGCAAATATTCAGATATTTAAAACGGCTAGAAATCAATTAGATCAAAGTATATAAAGTTTAAAGATTTCTAGATCTATTTAATTAACAGTTAACAAGAATTGTTAAGACAGGTTAGATGCGTCTTACTCAAAGAGTTGAGAGTACCTCAATGTAGTGGGAGGAAAGTATGACTTCCTGGTTATTATTGAGAATAGGATGTATTCCCATATAGTTTAATAAGAAGTCTATTGTACACTAACATGTTTACAATGATTCTCTCGGCTAAAGTGTTTGAGAATCACCTAGTAAGATTAGGAATACTAGGTAAATAACCTAGGGTAAGTGGGAGAAATATCAGATATGGGATACCGAATGGTAAACCATGGGTATGGGATGCCCTAGTTTATTGTATTTCTCCATAAAACTCAGAAACTCAGTCTTATATATTTATATATATAAGTTACCATTGGAGTTTTAGTCCAAGTGGGAGTTTTTTGGGTTTTATGTCCTAAAACTCGTGGTTTGTAAACAATAAAACTTATTCTGAAAATTCAATAAGTTGTTATTGAATATATGTTTTGCTTATTAGAAATCCAATAAACCTAAAAGACCCATGACTATTACATGAGTACTTGAATTTTATGTGGAGATATAAAAGTTGACCAGGTTCGAGTAAATAGTTAAAATAATCTATAGTATATAGATGCAATCTACTCAGTAGTTTGTTACAAAGAGTTGTAAAATGCTACAAATGAAGTGATCGTAATTCGTACATGTTATGACATGAGGAGTGGGGGCGTCCTATGCAAATGGGTTTATACAAGATCGGATCACGAAATTAGTCACTCTTACTTTATAACGTTGTTTACTGTTTAAGATTGATTATTTCAAAGCGATGACCTAGGTAACTTGACCTTAATCCTGAGCTAACTATGAACTCCTGTTTGTTCAGAATTATCCTTAGATTTGCATAGGTGAGGGTTGGCTCAACAGCGCTAGCTCAATAAATCTCCATTTCAAGGGTAAGATCGGGTAGATAGTTGGGGACATAGGGTGCAAGAAGGAATTTACTCCTACCCGCTTTTAGGGATAGTAGAGAGGTTGTTCCCTTAAGTGCTGACTCCGGGTCTTGAATAAGGGGCCTCTGCCTCACCCTCTCATTGGCCTGAGAGGGACTCAGTTTGTTGATTGGATCACAAACCAATCGTTCATTAGAGAATCAGTGGGACTTAAGGAACAAGAGGTAATTTCGGGGTAAAACAGACTTTTGACCCAGTCGTTATTACGAACAACCTGTGAAGGGTTAACTTACTAATCATGGTTATATCAAGTGGACATAATATATCTATAGTGAGGGGAGTTCAACTATAGGTTTTAGTGGAGTGATCCATTAGTTAATGAATAGGGGTTAATTCGGTGTAATGAGTTTAGCTAATTAATCTCGGATCGTTGGAGCCCATAATCTGTAGGTCCGTAAGGTCCCCTTACTAGCTCGTAAATGGTTTAGCTTTAGAGTAGTGTGATAAGTTAATTTGAAACGTTCAAATTAGAATTAAAGGAATTAGTAATTATATGAGATATAATTACACATTTATTTTTAAGAATTAAATGGAATAGGAGAATTAATATTTAAATATTATTTAAATATATGAAGATGGATTTGTGTAATATTAATTTAATATTTGATATTAAATTAATTAGAACTAATTAAATTATTTAAATAATTATTTATTACTTTTATTAGAAAAATTAATTTATGAAATTAATTTTGTAAAATTAATAATATTTTCAATTTTAGAAATCAAATTTATTTTTGAAATCATTTTAGTAAAAATTGAAAAGTTTAAAACACAAAATGTAATTATGGTATTTCCCAATAACACTTTCAACTAGTTCACACCAAACCCACTTAATTTGACTTCAATAACTCCAAGCATGGGTTACATCTCATGCAACCATCTTCTTTGTATAAAAATCCTGCAATATGTAGAGAAGATTAGAGTGGAATTGAGGCATGCATATATAGAGTTTTTGCTGAACAAATCGAGTTGAAGAAGTTGTTCTTCTCCAAGTTTCCTTCATTAAAGCTTATTTTGAGTCTCACAACTCGATCTAAAGCTCTAAGAGAATAGTGGGAGATCTTGAGGTGGTCTATAGCAAGATTTGAAGAAGTTTGCAACTGAAAATCGAGATTTGAAGAAGTTCTACAAAGGTATAGCTTGAAATCTCTTTATGTTGTATGAGCATGCTTTAGTTACTGGCAAAATTAATGAATTAGAGTACTTATTGATTCTTGTTGCTTCCACTGCTTGCTGATTTACTCCTATATTATAAGGGTTGCTCTTGATTCCCGAAAAAGAGTGATCGTAACGGTTTGATCCTCAACCGTGGAAAGAATCGAGTTTGTTTTTGCACTCAGAGAAAGAACGTTGTAGCAGTTCAACTATAAGCCATGGAAAGAGTCAAAAACTTCTAGTGAAGTATACAAGAGGAGCTTGGGAAGTGGACATATGTCGGTTGTGCCGAACCACTATAAAATTTTCGGTGTGAATCTCTCTATCCCTCTCATACTTTAATTTTGGAATTAACTTTTTATATATTTTAGTGCTTGAAATTAATTGTAATTTTTGTTCTTGAAATTAATTGCTCATTTTGGATTATTTTGATTGGTTGTTCTTAAATTTCTATATCCAAAATCAATCTTGTTATTAGAATCAAATTGGGTGCTTTAAAATAGTATTATTAATTTCATAATTATATTTTTGTTGAATTTATTATTTAAATTACTTATTAGCAAAAAGTTTGTTAATTTATTTATTTGGGCCCATATTACTAAAACGTTTTTATCAAGTTAAATAAACTATATTCACCCACTCTAAGGTTGCCATACCAATCCTTATGTCTAAGCCTTTTGAATTTCATATAAGAAATGAAAAGTTAAAAAGAATAAATTAATAAATTAAATGAACATTTTTTTTTAAAAAAAAAAAGGCAAGATGGGGAAAGAAAGTTTCTCCACAATAACCAATGTTTATGTTGGTGATTTTTGGGCTAAAAGATAGAAGCGACATAACAAATGAGGGGAAGCTACAAGGAAAAAAAATCGACAGTTAACAGACAAATGCCAAAAGAATGAAATGGGCTTAAGGAAAATGGCTAATTTGGCTTTGAGCCAAAGTAGCCCGATCAGTTGATGTTGAGCATACCATATATATCGTGCATCCCATGCACAATATTGAGGCTCACATGGGCTTCAAGAAGATGGCTGACTTAGCCCAAAGCCAAATCATCCCACTTGACCTTGACCAAGGTCAAGTCCATCGTGTTAGCCCATATTCACATAATATTGCCTTAGAAGAAAAGATAATATCCGCAGACCTAGGGTAAAATCCTAAAAAGAGAAGGATTTGATCATCCAATTCTATAAATTAAATAAGGAAGTAAGGAGACAGAAATGACAAGTTGAAGTTGTTTTTATGCTAGCAACTCCATACTAAAATAAATCCTCATACTTCCTGATTTAAGTATAAGACGTGACTCACATCACACTGGTGTGTAGTTGTTGCTACTTGTAGCTGATCTACTTCCCCAAAATATCAATTTATCGTTATTGTCACTTTCAGATCATACCACTTTATCTGTCCAAATTTTGGCATCAACAGTCTAAAATATCGAGGCTCCAATTTTATGGAGATATTAATAAAATGTCAATGTGACGGATATTTCTGGAAAAAATTATTAAGAAAAAAATTAAAAACAATAAATTGATAAATAAACATTTTTTATAAACAAGTTAAAATGTTTACTATTTAAATTATATTCACATTAGGGATATTTTGTTACTTGTTATTTTATGTTTAACGATTTTTTTAACGATATCATGAAAATGTCGATTCATTCTTCATATTAATGTCAAATTCATAAAAACGTGAAAATATTATGTAAATATTGACATGTTGATAAAAATTTAATATTATAACAAAAAATACTTACGTATTCTAGTGTAATGTGATGTATATAATTACCACATGTTTTACTCATGTATATGTGTGTATATATATTATTTTAAATAACCTAACTTTTAAATTATTTGGACAAAATGTTATTGAGAACTATTATTTAAAATTTAATTCCAATATCCTTAAGCTTTTTAGTTTTCTGTCAAAAAAATGAAAGTCTTTTACTTTATTTTGTGGGTTGATGTTTTTTTTTTCATAGTATTTAATTTATTATTTCAGCCATTAATTATTAGGAGATTGATCTGTAAATTTAAGAATCGATAAGGGACAAAATAGTCCAAAAAAATTTCTCAATATTGTGACTTTAAATATAGATACATATATTTATTTACGTTAGAAGTGTAGATATCACGACCAAAACAAATATAATTCAAATGACATATAGTACACGGAGAGATAAATGTTTCTTCCCACTTATTTTGTAATAAATATGTATTGATAATGACTATCCGTACTTATTTATAAAATTAATTATAAAATGAGCTATGAAGGGATAATCTTTGAATTCCCATTTTGTCCTCACAACTTCTCATAATTCCTATTTAGTCCTTTACCACAACTAATTAATTTAAAGTGGTTACACTCGAAATGATGTTTTGTATGCCGGTATGATCTAAACCATAAATATAGAACATCATAATCTAAACGTAGAATATGTTTGTAATATCACAATCATGAAAAATCACGATCCAATAGTGAAGATATGCTTGAACTGACAATCACACCATTTGTCGCGTTATATATACTAAGGTTGAAATGATATATCTCATCTATGAGTGTGATTTAGACTATGTATACAAAATATCAATATTTAATGATGGAGATCGGACACTCATGCCTTTAAAATTACATAAATTCATATTTTAGCTTTTCATTTCAAATAGTTACAACTCTATTTAATATATCAAATATAATTTTTAATTTTTTTTCTTTATATACCAATTAAACTATAAATTTTAAGTGCATGTTATGAGGATATATATGAGTCAAACATATCACCTTATTCTCACTCTCACTTTCACCAAATCAATATTCTAACATGTGTGTAAAAAGTGGTTCAAAGAGAATAAACTTCTCAGCTATCTTTTTGTCTTTTTTTTTCTTTTTCTTTTTAATTTGAAGGTTATAATATATTTTTTTAATTATTAATATATATTAACTAATTTGGAACAATAATTAATCATAAAATTTAGAATGGTAAAACCCTATTTAGAAGTTCGAAATTTTTGAAAATTGACAAGACACAGTCTTCACTATATAAAATGACATACAAACAACTCTTCTTGTCTTTATTAATGTACATTATTTATTTAATAACTATAATTAATTTAAAATCGTATTAACTTATCAATTTTGATAACGTGTGTAGCCTGTAGATCTTTGCCTAAACACTTAATATATTAAAAATATGAAAAGATTTAGCATTAAGGACAATGAACATTTTTCAACTAATATAAAGTATGAATTATTAACTAAAAGTTAAAAAGATTCAAATCTCTCGTCTTCCATTAAAAAATATTAGAGTAAAATATAATTAATTTGTAAACAAAATTCACAATTTCTTCTAAATGAACAAAATTTATTTGTTTTGTGTTGTTTAAAGGAATCTTCCTTTAAATGGAAAAAAAGTATTGGTCAAATCGTATATATTAGCAAAAAGTAATAAATATTGGTCAAATCACAGGTTAGTAAACACTACGTATAGAGTAAAAAAGAATATATTGTTAGAGCTCAAAAGAGAGAGAAAAAAGTACTATATTGTTAAAACTTAAAAATAGATATTTTTTATTAAAGAATTTTGAAAGTGAAAATAACTCAATAATAAATGCATGTTAATACCTACTTAATTATATCTTTGTCTCTATTATTTAAATATTTCGATTTACTTCTGTCACATTTAAAAAACTTTTACCTTCATTTTACCTTCAATATTTTTAGTAATGAAGTTTTAATTTGATTGATGATAAACTTATATAACATAATATTCGATGAGTTAAAATAATTTAGAAGAAAAATTGATTTGCTTAAGAAAAAACATCAACATTTTTTCCAACTTCTCTGTAAATTGGACAAAGAATTAGAAATGTTCCCTTAAATGACCAATTCATCTGTCCATAAAATTCTACAAGTTTAATGATTATATTGTATATAAATATATGTTCATCCACCAACAATCAAACTTCAACTTCACATCCCAAATGTGCATCTTTCAACTGAATTATAGTATATATAAGTGATTATAATATTTGTAGTTCGAATCCTTCCATTTTTTTATGGGAATTATTATGGATTCAATCCCTTTTCAAAACTTAATTTCATAAATGTTCAAATATTTTGATATTTTCATATATAAGATTTAATGAATTTTTTGGACTAAGATACCCTTAAGTGTGGCAGGTGAGAATGTGACACTAAGAAAGAATTTCCATATTTACAAAGAACTCTTAATGTTGGAAAGATAAAATATATTTATTGTTGAAATTTTATTTCTTTTGTTTAACTTGATAGATAAAATGCATTTATTTGTTGAGATTTTTTCCCTTTATTTAATTGGAGAAAGAAAATGCATTTAATGAGATTTTATTTTTTTTATTTACATTGATTTCATGTATCAACTTATTGCTTATTCAGTCGGATTCATAGTTATTTTAAATATACCTTATAACATTTTGTTATGTAATTGAAAATATTCTAAGCAATGTATGAAATATACCACAATATATAAATTAGAAATTGAGTCGGTTCTGGACATAAATCACGATATAAACTAATATATGAAATATATCACGTATATAAACCATTATATGAAATATATCATGGTATATACCTTAAAACATTGTGTTAGGTGTTTAAAAATATTCTAACAAATATATGAAATACATCAAGATTTGAGTATATTTGAAATGTACTATTCGAAAGTTTCAATATTACAATATATAAAACTAAGAGTAGATATTACAATATACAAAATTAAGAGTATCTATTATTTAATCAATTATACCACACTATATAAATCACATATTGACTTAATGTTCAACATCAATCATAATATATATCATAAATTTCACTTATATCACAATATAATTATGCATTTCATAATTTTCAAATAAACAAATATATATACCATAACTCACATATATCAAATAAACGAACTACATATATATATTTGTATGTTTGAAGTCAAAATAGGGTTTTTACTTGGGGGTTTATAACGTATATATTAAGGGTTTTAAAAAAGGAAAAGTTCTCCACAGTCTACGTGCACATAACCTTTCATTTTCATCTCTTATTCTTTTCAGCCATGGGCGTCGTTCGTGCTGCTTGATTTGGTCTTCTGCTACGCACGCCAGCCATCCTTGGTTTGACCATCCGTCGCGCCAGACATAATTTTTTTAGAAAACTATAATAAAAAAAAATTTCTATTATTCTATAATCTATAAAGAGTTTAGTTTTCTATCAAAAGAAGATATACAAATTTCGAAAATTACACAATATAGTTTATTTATTATTTTTTCTTTTTTTATTTTGTCTTTCTAATTATTTAGAATCCATTTAATAGATTTATATATTTATATCTTAAATCATTGTTTATAATAAGAATATTAGTTTTTACAATTCTTGAGTTGTGCAATGAATTCGTTGATTGCGAATCCTGGGATAGAGAGACAGATGACGAATTCATTTCTTACCTATGTCACACCATCGCTGTTGTCGTCAATCCGAGTCATGCATTGTCCGTCACTGCGTCCACCACTGTCCATCGTCCTCCTCTCGCGTACTATCAATCGTCTAGTTTTATTTGCACCAACTTGTTCGTCGTCCTCTGCTCGCCAATTTGGTTGTCGACGAGGAGGATTTGTGCGGAGGAGATCTGAGAGGAGTTAGAGAGGATGAAAAGTTAACGGGTATTAGGGTATTTGTGGTTTAATTGAAATTTTTCTATAAATAATATATTTTTCTTAAAAAGAGTGCATCATTTCAATTTCATAATTTAAAAAATGTGTAGTTAATTGATATATGAGGATTGAATGATAATTAGACCCTAATTTTTGTGTAATTTTAAAGTCAACTTAGACATCATTGTAAATAATGAAAAAGTTAAACATAATTAAAATATAAAGCTTAGGGTGTTATGTGTTGTTATCCCTTTCTATTGTACTAAAAAAACTTAAACTTTACGAATAAAAGTGTGGTTCATAAATAATAAAACAAACTAAATTATAAATGAATAGCATAAATTATAAATTAATAAAAGAGTTTTAATCAAAGTGAGCATTCAATGGTAATTCACAATTAATATGTACTATGCACCTCTCTCGTCAACATTCTCACTATATCATAAAATTATGGGCAAAACATGACAAAAATATATATAAAAAAAATAGTTGACCTAATACTAATGATAAGAAGTTAAAAAATAATGTAAATGAATTTAGTTTATTATTTTCTTTGTAAAAGAGTGAAATGACTATATATTAATTTAATTATATAACTTTAATGAGTTTCTCATATTTATAATTTTTTCAGCTATCGACATTTACGTTATTGTAATTTTTCAAAATGTCCAGAAAAGTGTGACATCGATATCTCGTTGGATATTCACATTTAAAATGTTCTTTACCACATCATTTACTTGAAGGGTAAAAAAAAACAAATACCGAAGCAAAATAAGTAGAAAAATTATATAATTAAATATAGAAATAGAAAAAAAGAAAAACCCAAATGCTTTGCTACATCAATGCACACCATTACTCGTATGAGCAAGTTGACGATATCTCCACGTGGCATTGTATGATTGGTTGAAAGTGCTATCTGACATATTTGAACCGTTGCATATCATCCCACCACCAGTCCGTCGTTTCCCTTCTCCTTTGTCATGCAGCGGCCATCAACTTGAATGAAATCCCAATAGCCCACAAACAAGAACTAAACAAACTGATTTACATATCGCCGCCGCCGGCTCTGTAAAACCCCATTTCTTCAATCTCTAATGGCGTCGCTCTCCTATGTGCTATCTCATTCATCCCATCTTCTATCGCCTCAAACAGCGCCCATTGAGTCCAATCCCAAATATATCATATACTCCCACTCAAAATGCCGACAACCCATTTCGCTTTTAAGTTCTAAGCTTCATAGGTATGAATTTCCCGGCTCTGGAGTTGTTTTTTCTCTCTTTGGGTGTGGTGAAAACTGGATTTGTTGAGATGGGTTGGGATTTAGGAACTTAATTTCAGCTGGGTTTTTTGTTTTCTTTTGTAATTTAAAGCACTGGAAGATCTGTTGTGTTGTGTTTGTGGGTTGGTTCTTTGGCTCTTTTTGAGTCTGACAGTTGGTTTGGCGTCTACCTATTGAAGTTTTTCTTGAACATTTCTTCTCTTTTGTGTTTAACTCATTCATCATTTTTTTTTTTTCAATTTCTTCTTATGTTTCTTTCTGCTTGTTGTTGTTCTTTCTTTTTTGGTTTCGACTGTTTTTTCTAATTGAAACATATGGATGAGTGGTCTGGCTGGAGCTTGTTAGTTGAGGATTGTTCTGTTGTAATTGAGAATGTAGTTGCCTTTTGAAATTAATTGTATTTTTTTTTTTATTATTTTTGGGTAAGAAACTAACTTTTCATTGTCAAAAGAGGATACAGTTTCCTTTTGAGGATAGTGGTGTTTTAGAATGCGCTATGTAACAGTTGGTTATGGTATAGTAAGCACTTGTGAAGTTGCACTATTCTCAGCTGATGCTTGTGAATAGCAGAGCGTTTGTATCCTGCAGTTACTGTCATTTCTTTGATATAAGTCAGTAGGGTAAAGCTTATCAGGAAAATTTATTTGTTGTAAAAGCTGAAGCTTCTTTTTTGTAATGCTTGCATAACTTGCCAGACGGTTTTTATTTTTCTCACTTCTAGGATCCTTCTGTGTTCGGTCGTTGTGATTTTCCATTGGGGTCTGTTTTTCTTGTGTTGAATTAGATTAACCATCCATCATTATCTTGTCCATTTTCGATTTTATTTTGTGTCTCCTTTTACCATCTCATGTTTTTGGCGGGGGTTTGGGGGAACTGGGTTGTGCATGGAGATCTGTGAATGTATTCTTTTTCCGTTTAGACAGATTTTATGAGCAATATAAGCTTTTGTCTTTTTAGGCTAAGTGGTTAGATGATACCGAATGAATTATGTATCTATATTAATAGAATGTGTGTGTGTATATATATATATTAATTTGAAAAGCTCGTCCTTGCTTCAATTGTCAGATGGTAGTTTTGGGAGATATTCTTTTAATTACGAGTGTTGAACTTTCTATGGGTAATATAAGCCATATGAAGGGTTTTTGAACATAATATTATAATAAATTTGATAAATATTTCTAACAATTCCAAAGGTCAGAGGTCCAATAGTAGGGACACAAAAGAAAAACACAGGGCCTAGGACATCTATTTGTGGCCCATGCACTCCCCCAATCTGTTGAGGGGATGTTGTTTATGGCTATAGTGGCACAACTACTAGCTTTGTGTAGCAGGACATAGGAGCAAAATGTTGGACGAGTTTTGGGGAGTAGGACATAGCAGTAAAATATTGGACAAGTCTTATCATTATAATTCATCCTCCTTTTTACTGATACTTCCTTTGATAAATTGAAAATACTAATTTAGTGAGCATACATTTACCACTTGCAAAGATTTTACTCTACATCTTTTAGTGCATTTTGATTTTTGAATACGTGAGGATGGTATGTTTTGTGTTATTGTCATAGAATGGCCCTTGTCTGTCAGCGGGCGAGAAGAGGGACACAAAGGAAAGAGATATGTGCTTCCATTGCAGGTCCATTGACTGCTTTCTATTTCATTAATTATTAAAAATCATGGGTTTCCTTTAGGATGCTAATATACATTTACCCATTAATTTCATGATTTTTCATTTCTTAGCAGATGTCTCATTGGAAAAAACCACTGAAAATGTTCAACTTCCCAAGGGTGATGTTTGGTCCGTCCATAAATTTGGTGGCACCTGTGTGGGTAACTCAGAAAGGATTAAGAATGTTGCTGAAATAATAGTTAATGATGATTCAGAGAGGAAATTGGTAGTTGTCTCTGCAATGTCAAAAGTGACGGATATGATGTATGACCTCATTAACAAGGCTCAATCACGGGATGAGTCTTATGTATCTGCCTTGGATGCTGTTCTAGAAAAGCATAAATCAACAGCACATGATTTGCTTGATGGGGATGAACTGGCCACTTTCTTATCACAGTTGCATCATGATATTAATAATCTGAAGGCTATGCTTCGTGCAATCTATATTGGTAAGTAGATATATTCTTACATCATTGACCTTGACCATGCGTTGATCAGTTTTGCATACCTGTGATTGCTTGCATAAAGACCAAAAGTTGTCAATTAGTAAGATTGTAGAAGAATATAAGAATGAATATGTTACTAGTTTTCTGGTTGGTTTGAATGAGGCTTTAAGTTGACGATTAGATTTATTTACTTTGAAGAAGACATATGAGATTTGGTACTTGCATGGTTTTGCAGATTATCCTACATTGTTTCTAGCATCTCTATAGCATATGCCACTGTTAGTAGTCATAAAGTTAACAACCATGGTTGACTTATTGGTTTATAAGGCCCATGTAAATAATAAGGGGCTTAGAGAGAACTCGTTCAAATCATAGTGACCACCTGCCTAAAATTTAATATCCTATGAATTTCTTTGACAACCAAACATGGTAGGGTTAGACTGTTGCCCTGTAAGAATAGTTGAAAAGCATGCAAGTTGACCCAAACACTCATGAGTATGTAAAAAAGAAGGTAAATACATTTGTGGTCCTTGAGGTTTGAGTTTGGTGTCTATTTGGTCCTGAGATTTCAAAAGGGTCACCTTAGTTCTTGAGGTTTAGAAAATGATTCTAAATGGTCTTAAGTGGTGACAAGGCCATGAAGTGTTGCCCGGGCTTTGCTAATATGTGGTTTTGAATGATGTGGCTAACATGTATTAATGTATATTAAAATTTTCTTACAAAGATTTCCTCTCTCCTTCCCTCTCTCTCCATTAATCTCTCGCTCTCAACTCCAATATTGGTTTCCCCATGCCTCTGGTGCTTCTTATGCGTTTATTTTCACCGCTTCAAATTTCAAACCCTTCAAGAATGACCTCCTAGCCTCTCAAGCACAATATCTGCCCTACTTTCAACTCTCTCAAAAAACCGTATTTCCCCTTGTTCCTTGCAAGCATAGTGCTACTGCTGCCATTGCGATTCATTCTATGAGATTTCCTGTTCATGATGGTGGATCTCTTGGGGGTTTACTGTTTATGGCAGTTAGAAGGCACCTTGGTTGGTGTTATCAGATGGGAAAAAGAATTTGTGGGCTATGGTTATGTTGGAAAATGGTGTGAAAACTCCAATAACTTTGCATGGGGCATCATTAAACAAAGGCCAGATTGATTCTGCACTTGATTTTCTTGCCGACTGGATGTTTGAATCATCTAGGTCAGTATCTATTTCGAATTTGGAGGATTCAAAATTCAGGGTTCATTTTTATTGAAGTGCTTTGACCTTCAGTCTTCTCTCAAGATTTTGCACATAAACTTGACCAAAAGTGTATATTACAAAAAGGAAAATAAAAAGTAATCATGAAGTTTGTTTTGAGCTTCATGGAATCTGCTCTAGTAGGAATGTAAAGGAGATTCCTATTTCCATTAGTTGTTCGGTTTTTTGAGTTAGTTTTATCTACTGTTTTTTCTTGGTGTAATTGGTGTACATTACAGCACCCTTTCACTCATTTCAGTTTATCTTTCTTAGTCAATAATTGGCAATCTCTATTGTAATTCTTCGGGATCTTCCCCTTATTCATATTAATAAAGTTTCTTTTACCAAAAAAGAAGAGGTTATCGGAGTCATTATTGATAAACTCTCATGATGAATTTCCATTAGTTGTGATCTCCCCCTATTAGACTAGTGTGATACAGATTGGGCGAGAGTTGTCCCTTGACTCGTCGTTTTTTCACCGATTGGCTTATTGTTCTTAGTTGTTCCCCTATCTCTTGGAAAATCAAGAAGCCGCAAACATTGTCCTGTTTGTAAGCAGAAGCCGACTATTGCTCAATGGCTTCTATTACGTTTGAACACAAGTGGCTTAAAGTGTTATTTGGAAGTCTTGGGATAGATCATCCTCATGGAATAAATTTAGTTTGTGACAGTCAGTTGACATTACATATTGCTGCTCAAAATCCAGTCTTTCATGATTCATGAATGCACAAAACACATTGAATTTGATTGTCATTACATTTGTGATGAATTTCTTTATCTTGTGCACAAGTTGGACACTTGCAATCCCCATGCTCCAACTTGAGGAGGGGGTATTAGGAAATATTTCCATATTTACTTTATATATTTTTTCTTTATTTAATTTGGATTGTAATTTAGGTTTTACCCAATAATAAACCATATATATTTGTGTATTATACTTAATGAGGAATCAAGGAAACAACTTTCTTGGTATGACATGGTTGTGACTCTCTCGTTTTCCACTTTTACTATTACTCTTACAACTATTGTCAACTTTGTTTGGTTTTTTGCACGGTTATGGAAGCAGGAGTGCTTTTAATATGTTCATACTGCGCAGGAGACCATTGTTTTAAGTAATGCTGGACCATCTTTCCAATTCAGTTGTTTTTTCTCTCTTTTTTTTAGTTTCTATTCTTCAGCTTCATTTCTAGTTATGAATACCTCAACTATGGATTAGGAAGTTTGCCTTTTTTATAGCTGGAGTTATTTGATGAAAATCCCTCTGATATCAGTGTTTGCTAGTTCAAATTTTTTATATTTCATTCTGACTGATGGTAATTTCTGCTATATAGGTTACTATAATTTTGATCCCCTTGCTAGTATTTGATGCATTGTTGTTGGGCTTTTTTTTTTCCCCTTCCCGACTAGTTGACCTTCCAAAGTAAAAAGTACATTGACCTGTGACTTGCTTCATATCATCTTGCAGCTGGCCATGCTATGGAATCCTTTACAGATTTTGTTGTAGGACATGGAGAGTTATGGTCTGCTAGTATGTTGTCAGCTGTTATTAGAAAGGTGCGGCATTCGTTTTTTCTTTCTATTTTTCTAATGCAGCTAGCCCATCCTATTATCAATATGTGATACCGATCCTTTGAAGTGTTTCCTCAGAGGGGGTTTGATTGCAAGTGGATGGATACAAGGGAAGTTTTGATAGTAAATCCCACTTCTTCAAATCAAGTTGATCCAGACTTTTTGGAATCTGAGAAAAGACTTGAGCAATGGTATTCCAAAAACTCATCCAAGATAATCATTGCGACTGGTTTTATTGCCAGTACACATCAAAACATACCCACTACTTTAAAGAGAGATGGAAGTGACTTTTCTGCTGCGATAATGGGTGCTTTGCTAACATCTCGGCAAGTCACGATTTGGACTGATGTCGATGGTGTTTATAGTGCAGATCCGAGAAAAGGTATGTGTTTTACTTTTCTGCTTAACTTCAAAACTAGATGAAACATTTAAGTACATTGTACTTGAAATCTCTATGTTTGTATTTTAAAACTCTATATGCCAACATGAACGTAGGTCAATCGGCATAAAACTTGTACTATCAACCTTGAGGTTAGAGGTTTGGTTCCCCCAGCCCACATATTATCGAGAAAATAATACGTTGGATGCTATATATTAGAACTTTAGTGGTTATATGCATCCAGCTTCTGTCTCTTCTTTTAATATATATCTGCCCTGTTTATGCAAGTTTATCTTTATTCTCATCAAAGCAGTTTCTTTGGGAATGTTGAAATAACATTAGTGTGCAATGTTGCTATAGCCTATATCATGAGGTTTATTTCTTGTGCAGTTAAGGAGGCAGTTGTTTTAAAAACATTGTCCTATCAGGAAGCCTGGGAGATGGTAAATCTGATTGTTGTATTTTATAATGAAAATAGAACTCCGCTTCTTGGTTCTCTGATATATATCATATTGGCATGCAGTCATATTTTGGTGCAAATGTTTTACATCCTCGTACAATCATTCCAGTAATGCGATATGACATCCCAATTATCATAAGAAATATTTTCAATCTCTCTGCACCTGGCACAAAGATCTGCCGTCAACCGGTTGATGAGGAAAGTGAGAGTCTAGTGTCTTTTGTTAAGGGATTTGCAACAATAGACAATGTCGCCCTTGTAAATGTTGAAGGGTGAGTATAATTGCTTGTTAGTTATCCATCTTTGTCTTAGTCTAGAAGTATGTTTGATTCTGCGTTTTCTCATCGATAGCTCAATCTCATTTCCATACCCCCTCCCCCAATTTTTCTCCAGCACTGGTATGGCTGGTGTCCCAGGTACAGCCAATGCCATTTTTGGTGCTGTTAAAGATGTAGGAGCTAATGTTATTATGATTTCTCAGGTGATTCAACATTAACTCTTCTGTTTTACCTCTAGTCTTGACTTTACTGTATGATGCTTATTAGAAGGCTAATGCAGGCTAGTAGTGAACATTCTGTGTGTTTTGCGGTGCCTGAGAAGGAAGTGAAAGCTGTTGCTGAGGCATTGAAATCTAGATTCCGTCAAGCCTTAGAGGCCGGGCGCCTTTCTCAGGTATTTTTGTTTGGTTCGATTAATTGTTTTGACCTGAAGAGTCAGATTTTTTTCTTTTTATATGTTTCTTGCATACCAAAAAGTTCAGACTTTTCCTTTCCATTCTTTACTGGATGGATGCAGTCTGGGTTTGGATAATTTATTTAATTGATCTATGAAGAAGATCACTCTGATGCATTGGAGGAATGGAATAACTCATATATAATGGATGTATAGATCCACTTATCTATCCTCCTTTTTTCTTTTGATGAGTACTATCAATTTTGTTAAAGAAGATGAGAGTGCATGAGAGATTTGATAAAAAAAAGTCCAAGCAGAAAGAACATTGACGGTAACTTATTATTGTCTAGCTTTCTGTTAGGTACCCAAACACAGAAAATACAAGAAAACATTAAAGATAACTACTTGCAATATAGGTGAAGAAATTACAATATACCAATAGCCTTTTGAAAGAGCTACTCTCTTCCAACGTCCACAATGGGAACTCTCACCAAAATAATCCACCTGTTCTAAGGTCCATAGCTCCATTTATTTATTACCAAGACACCCCTTGCTAATTACCCTATGCCCTTACTAATATCATACTAATCTTACCTTTATACCCCTAACTTAAACTAAAGCAAAATATACCTTGTTGAAATTTGAAGTTGGCTTTTAGGCCTAACATAATGATTTTAAGAATAATTTAATTGATTTGTGCAAATAAAAATAAAAGTATAGGAACTTTTACTAAACTATTTATGGCTCTATTCTGACCATATGCCTATTGGAGTGGGTTTTCTAGGTCCCTTTGGCTTGTTGAGGCTCTTCTCCCAAGCCCACATTTTAGGTTTTCTGTTTTCATCAGAATATACTATGTATTATTTATTTATTTATTTTTAATAAGAAACTGAATTTTTATTGGGTAAAATGAATAAAACAGAATATAACTTGTATGACTGTTTATGTGAACCCAACTCTCTATACATCTTCTTTTGTATGCCACTTGTATTCTTTCTTTCATCATAATATAATGTGATCCTCAGGTTGCAGTTATTCCAAACTGTAGCATTTTGGCAGCGGTTGGACAGAGAATGGCTAGTACTCCTGGAGTTAGTGCCACCCTTTTCAATGCACTGGCAAAGGTCAGAAATTACTACTTCTCTTTTTTCTGTTTTACAATTATATCAGAACTTGTGGAGGACCTAAACCTCTCTCTAGAAACTCTCTGTAAGACCCCTAGTCTTGGGAATAGTAGGATTATTAGTAAATATTAGCATAAGTATTAGAAGGGGCAAATGAGTAATTAAATATGAAGTTTGTTAGGGATTTTAGTTATAAATAGAAGGAGAGGGGTTGGAGGGCAGTGGGAAGAATTTGGTGAGAATTTCCATTCGGGAATTTGGGAGAGACTAGCCCTCTCGAAAAGCTAGGGTTTTATCTTGTTAGTTTGTGAGTTTATAGCATATTTCAATACATTTCCTATGTTTCTATAATTGAATTGTCCTTTAGTTTTTCTATATCTTTTAGTACCATTCTTGTTAGGAGGGTTCCTAACAAATTGGTATCAGAGCTGTTCTTTCTTGGGAGTATTGTTTCTTCTATGGATCGTGGTCAGAGGCTAGATTCAGTGCTGTTGGAGATACAAGAAGAAATGAAGGCAATACAACAAATGATCAAAGAGTCTTTGCAAAGAGATAGAGAAAGAGAAGAAAAAAGACTAGCAGCCATCAAAACAGTGAAGGAAAATCTTGTTCAATAGTTGTCGGGTTGAGTTCGAAAAGTTGTTGGATGATGTTGATCTTACCCGAGAAGATCTCATAAAAAGCAAGGAATAATGAATCAACAAGCTAAGACGGAAGGAAGGACAAAGGCATCATTAAAGAAGACAAGGGCAAAAAGGCAGTATCCAGAGGGGAGAGAGAACTTATCAACAAACATATGGTTGGAAAAGCAACAAGGTAAGGAAAAGAAAAGCGATCGAACATTGAAAATGGTGGCAGTTGGCGAGAGAAGGATGAGAAGAAGAAGAAAAGTACCGGCGAAAAAACAAGATGGCAAGTGGAAGATGAAGCGGCGAATGACGGGACAAGCGAAGATGATCTGGGGAAAGCATCGTTGCAAGTTTTGGCCAAGATGGAGAGAGAAGACGACTTGTAACCAGGAAGACCAATTGTGGGAAGAAGAGGTGCAAAGTAGGGGCTGCAGTAGTGACTCAATCGAATGTGAAACTTGAACGAAGAAGAGGAGAAACCTGATTGTTCGTGCCTATCGTCAGCGGCTAAGGATGAGATGGTCAGAGACAAGACATTGGTGGAAGTGGAAACACAGATCAAAGGAGGCAGAAGCATCGAAGACAAGGGGACAAAGATTACCAATAAGAACGCGAGAGGGCAATCGAAAGAAGAAAGAGATAAAGAAGAACCTACCTGCGAACCAAAGAAGAAACCAAATCGAGAGGGGTCATTGTCGACGGGGACAACATGGGTGGCTAGATTTGAATCTTCCGAAAAAGGGTTGTTGCAAGTTTCGAGAAGAAGTAGTGCAACGAATGGTGGCCGGAACCCATCGGCGACGAAGGACGCACTGGCAGATAGAGATGCACACTTGGGGAAGACGCAGGTGGAAATTTTGTGGTGAGGAAAGGGAGAGATTCTTTACCCATGGGAAGTGTCAGAATGTGGGTCCATGGTCATGGAAAAAATCCAACTTAATTTTTGGGTGGAATGGGCTGGATTTTTTGACTTCAAAGGTCTCATTTGGAATGGGCTTGACTTTTAGGTAGAATGGGCTGGAATGGGTGGATTAATGGGGCTGGACGATGAAAACTCTGGAAGAAAGTGGGCTATCTTGACACGGCCTTGTTGGCCTTCATCATTTTGGGTGGCTGGCCAACTGTATAATGAGCTGGTCTTAATGAATCACTGGAAGCCCACTATTATTTTTAATGAAGATAATGAGTTATGGGCCCAACATTTGAAGAGTTGGTGTGGGGCATTCCAAATTAAAAAGGGTTGTTATATTCAATATCTGTTATATGGGCGATGGGAGTTACCTAAGAGAAGGTTGTTGTGCTGTTTTGGACAGCAAACTAATAATGGGCCTAGCCCATTAAAAGAGAATCACGCCGGTAGAAATGAAGAAAGTGGATTCATGGGATGTTTGTTGGGCTTAAACCAAGCCAAGAAATCAAAGCCCAATTTATAATCAAGGCTGAAGAGAAGGCTATGCTGGTTTGAGTTTTGGGTTCTCACAAAAAAAAAAAAAGGAAGTTGCCCAATTTTGTGATTGTCTTTTGTAAGCACACCTTGAGGACAAGGTGTCTTCGAAGGGCGGAGTAATGTAAGACCCCTAGTCTTGGGAATAGTAGGATTATTAGTAAATATTAGCATAAGTATTAGAAGGGGCAAATGAGTAATTAAATATGAAGTTTGTTTAGGGATTTTAGTTATAAATAGAAGGAGAGGGTTGGAGGGAGTGGGAAGAATTTGGTGGAATTTCCATTCGGGAATTTGGGAGAGACTAGCCCTTTCGAAAGCTAGGGTTTTATCTTGTTAGTTTTGTGAGTTTATAGCATATTTCAATACATTTCCTATGTTTCTATAATTGAATTTTCCTTTAGTTTTTCTATATCTTTTAGTACCATTCTTGTTAGGAAGGTTCCTAACACTCTCCCATCCCACCACCCCCTCACCTTTCCTTCTCAAACACAAAGCCACAACATGACTCTCCACTGTTCAGTTAGCAAGCTCACCATCCCTCCAATGATCGGGAGAAAATCCCATTTCTCCTCTTTTGATAAAAAAATCTTTCTTGATTGCTCTGAACAAAAAAAGATGCAATGCTAAGCCTTTTCACCTCACCGAACATCAACACGACCGTTTTTTCTCCTTCAACCTTCACCACAACACTCTGCTATGGCTTTCCTCAACTTTTAAACAACTGCTCAACTTGCCCTTCAATCAGAAAATTTTTGAGGAAGAACACTCTGACAGTCATGTCTTTTGGGTGGAAAAACTTAACCATCGGGGCCATGCACTGTGATTGCAAAGCTTAAAAGTCACGGAGGTTGCTCCAAGCTCATCGTTCTTGCAGGGGATAACAAAAGAGGGTGGCACCTTTTTTATAGATTGTACTGTCAGTACCTTCTAACTCCTCTCCCCATCTACCTCCATAAATTCCCACCCACCCTCCTTAGCCATCCCACATTTCGTTTATGCTCCTTACAAAACCATCCACCAAAACTGCATAAATGAGTCCCTTCCAGCTACCACCAAACCTCCCATAAACCTGTCCATTTGACCTTGCCACACTGGATTTACCATCATCATCCGTAATCACTTTGACAATGACTGGTATCTACTTTTGTATGCCCTCAAACATAATATCAATGACCATTGCTCTATTAGCCTGTACAAGCCAATAAAGCCATCCTTGTTTGCGTAAATCCTGTGCAAGTAGCAAGCCTATCAACTATTAGTGGTTGGCATGCATTTGGAGAATTCTAGGTGAGGTTTGAAGAATGGGGGCACAAAGCTTATTCCAGAGACCAAAAAGACCCTTTCTTATGGAGGTTGGATAAAGATCAGAAACTTGCCATTGGATATATGGAGCATTTGATACCTTTGAAAATATATTGGCAATGCTTGCGGGGGTTTTATAAAGTTGTGAAGAAGACTTTGTCTTGCTTGGATGTGATGGAAGTTTGTATAAGGGTGACTGAGAACCACACAGGATTCTTGCTGGCGACTACACCTGCCATCCTTCTCCTCAATGGAGCTGGTTGTTATTGTTGATCCATTTTACAAGCGGAAAAACTTCATCGGATACATCATTGGAATCCGTGGGTTCAAAGCCAAACCTTTGAGAAATAAAAACACGGGCCAACGAGTAGTCTAACCAGACTATGCTTTCTAATGCCATCGCTTTATGTTGATAGGCAATCAGATCCCCCCAACCCTTCATTGCCCCCATTGTACAAAGAAGTCATTTATCTCACCTGACTCTCCCTGCCCATTGCCTGCCCTTTCTTCGAATACCCAACTTGCCTCCTCTCACTCATTTGGGCCCTTCTATTGGCCCCATTACACCATACTATACCACCACTGTTAACTAGAGGAGTTCATTTTCCCGTGGAGACAAAGCCCCATAGGAAATCCCCGTTTAGGCGGGGGATGGGGAAGAGAGTGGAGAAAAAAGTTCTTCGTAAGCTATCCCTAACCCCACCTCGTTTGCCTCTTTTTTTAATCTATCAATTATTTTTATATATTTAAATTTCAAAATTTATTGTTTAATGGGCAAGATAATAAATATGTTTAAATTATATATGTGCATAATTTGATTAGTAATTATTTTCCTTTACTAGGTAAATTGAGTAATTTTTCTTTAAATTCAAATTGTCCACATTGAATTAATCATATGAAAAAAATTCAAATTATCCATGTTGAATTAAAATAGAGACTACGACTGTCTTCTCACTGAAACCATTTGGAGCTCGGGACACATAGCTTGGGCCTCCCTGGATGCCTGTAATAAAGCCGGTGGTACTCTCATCTTATGGAATGATCCAACAACACAAGTAATTGGAGTTCATTGAACGTAATAACTCTCTCTTCAAATTGCTTTCATTGATGACTATTTCTTTTGGTTGATAGGAGACGAAATTAGAAGATAGATCTTTCTAGGTAGAATTATATGATCTATTACACCTTTGCAATGACCACTTGGATAGTAGGGGTGATTTCAATGAGCCTAGATGGCCTTTTGAGAAGACGAGTGGCGAGTTGAGAACAAAAAATATGCATCTTTTTAACAAGTTCATCGAGGATAATGCTTTCATTAGGCTTCTACTATCCTATAAATATACTCTATCCAACTTTCGCAAAAGATTGTTGTGAAACTAATAGACCGTTTCCTTATTTATGGATCGTGCATAGACAAATACAACATTGCCATTGTCAAGAGACTGCCTTGATCTACCTCTAACCATTACTTGATCCTTCTTACTCTTGAATCTTAACATTGGGGCCTTGGATACTTCAAATTTGAGAACATGTGAATATGTGGATGGAACATCATACCTTTAAGTAGCATCTTGGTAATTGGGGAATAACAATCAACGGAGTGGTTTGGCAGGGCACGACTTTATTCAGAAACCAAAAGATCTCAAGATAGCTCTTAAAGATTAGTACTAAGATACTTTTGGCTGCACCAAGGTTAAAAAAACAGATCTTTCGAATGAGCTTGATCGCATTGACGACTTGGAGGAAAAACTGGAATTTGACGTGTATGGAAATCAAAGAAAAAAGTATATCAAAGAGGTAATCAACTCTTACTTACAAAGAAGAAATCATGTGGTGGCAAAAATGCAAACTAAAATGAGTCATTAAATGTGACAAAAACATCTGCTTCTGTGGATGTCCTCGTGCAAAAGGAAGACCATAGTGGTTGAAATCTAACAGGGGATGGTAAGCGTCTTGTTACATATCATGAAATTGAGGCCGAAATTTATTGATTTCTTGGAAAACCTGTACACCAA
This sequence comes from Benincasa hispida, assembly GCF_009727055.1. Taxonomy (NCBI): domain Eukaryota; kingdom Viridiplantae; phylum Streptophyta; class Magnoliopsida; order Cucurbitales; family Cucurbitaceae; genus Benincasa; species Benincasa hispida. Next base: position 4,940,793 of record NC_052354.1, read on the forward strand.
AAGACCAAACAATAGGAGCCTTCCACCTATAAAAATTGGGCCCATTCCTCTCGTTTAAGCCATGGCGCTTAAAGTCCCGTTTACTGGAAGAGAAATATGGAAAGCCATATATGATTTGAGGAACAAAAATTTCCCTGGACCCGACAGATACACCACAGAATTCCTCAAAAAGCTTTGGAGCGTCCTTAAGTTTGATATTAAGAGGGTGTTCCATGACTCATGACTTTTTTGAGAATGCTATCAATGCAAATCTTAACGAGACTTATATCTTCCTCATCCCCATGAAAATTAATGCTAAAGTTATGGCCTATGAGTGACTATAGACCTATCAACATCACCACTTGCCTCTATAAAGTCATTGCCAGAGTCATATTAGAAAGACCTAAGAAAGTGCTCCCTCCCTATTAAAGAAAACCAAATGACATTTATGGCTGATTGACAAATTATTAATGCATCCTTGATTGCTAATGAACTGATTGATCAATACTTGAGATTTAAAAAAGATGGAGTGGTCATTAAACTTGATACCGAGAAAGCTTTTGATACGATAGACTTTGATTTCCTGGATAACTTATTGGTTGCTAAAGGCTTCGGTAGCAAGTGGAGAAGATGGATATTAGGGTTGTGTATCATTAACAACCTTCTTTTTTGTAATAATCATAATTCATGGTAGACCAAGGGGAAAAGTCATGGATTCTAGATATTTTCGATAGGGGGATGCACTTTCCTTTTTTCTTTTCATCATTGTGGTGGATTGTCTCAGTAGGATGCTTTCTCAAGAAGTCAAAAATGGTACTAGTGAGGAATTTGGTGTTGGAAATGAGGACCTAGTCGACACAATCCTTTTCTCCTTTTTTGAAAAGGAAAAGCTTTCTTCCCTTTTTATACTATTCGTCTCTTTGAATCCAAATTGGGTCTTGGTGTTAACTATTTGAAATCTAAATTCATGGGCATAAACATGGATAATGAGCATGGTCACGACCTTGGCTATTGGAAACTAGCCTCTGCTTACTTTGGCTTACCTTTCAATGGTAAACCTTTTACTATCTCCTTATGGGAATCCATCACTGAAAAGGTGGTGAGAAGATTAAAGGGTCGGAGTGGCACTCGTATTTCGAAAGGAGGAAGGTTAATGTTGATAAAAGCAACTCTCCTTAACCTCCCCACATACTACCTTTCTCTTTTTAAGCTAACATCTAAGGCAACAGCTCACTTCGAAAAACTCAGGATGAACTTCTTGTGGAATGGTAACAAGGATAAAAAAGGCTTTCACTCTTTGAAATGGTAGATAATCAAGCTGCCTTGGCAAGTATAGGGGGCCTTGGATGAATTAACCTCAAATTAAAGAATCGTAGCCTTTTGGCCAAGTAGATTTGGAGGTTCCAAAGGGAGAAAATTGCTCCATGGAGGTGCCTCGTTACTAAATATGGACCATCCCCTCTCTTCATGAACTCCAAGCTTAATTTATCGAAAGGTCCCTGGAAATATAATGTACAACAAAAAAACCTTGATTCTTGACAATGTTGTGAGCATTATAGGCGATGGAGATTCCACTTCCTTTTGGAATGATAGTTGGCTTGGTTCATCTCCCCTCAAAGAAGCCTTCCCTAGACTTTATGGAATATCAAGAGAGAATTTTATTCAAATGAATCGAAAGTTATCAAAACAAGAAAGACAATCTCTCTATTTTTAGAGAATTGAAAAGCAACCTAATCATAATCCTAATTAATCAAAGAAACTAATCCTAATCCTAATAAACCAAGGAAACTAATCCTAACTCTAATCAATCATGATAATTAATCCCAATCCTAATCAATTAAGAATTTGACTATAATACCCTAATTTACTCTAATCCTATTACTTCATTCTATCCCTCAAAAAAAAAAAAAAAAAAAAAACCTTGTCCTCGAGTTTTAAAATGAACATGAACGAAATAAACAAATAATCCAAATGGCAAAGTGAAAGTTCTCGTCTTGGAGTTCGAGGTGATTAAGTGAAGCTGTCTTCTCTTGGCTTGTTGAGTGTGATAATTGATAGACTCCAACTGAAAATTCTTGGTGTAAAATCTCCCAAATCCAAGTTGGAATTAAATTGATACTCCATGAACATTTCTTCAACTTGAAATGAAATTTAATTCTTGAGCCATCTTCTTTAAAATAAAACTTGAAATTTTGCTTGATGTGGCCCACTAGGTCCAATGCGGTAAAAATTTCCATTAGGGTTATTTTGGAAGAAAATACCAAAATTGCCCTTGTCTCTATAACTTCATTTCTTCTTCATCATGAGTACCTGCCACCCAACACCTTTTCTTCTTCATCGTTTATAGACATTTTTTTCTAGAATTTAAAGAGTTTCCCCTTAGATGTGGACTATTAAACAACGAGCGCAACTCATGAAGCTCCCTCTTGCAATCGACGTCACTAAGAGTTTCCTGGTCTTCCACCGTGACAGTCAATGTTGGCCCAGACGGCTGATCTGATACCAAATTAATGTAGCCTAGAAAGATAAAAGGAAAACTTTCTCCTATAATCAAATCAAAGTTTTTATTATGAATCAAAAGTTATCAAAACAAGAAGACAATCTTTTTGTTTATAGAGAATGGGAAAGTTATCAAAACAAGTAGACAATCTCTCTCTATCTAATAGCAGAACTGATTAATGACCAAGGTTTACCAACCAGATCCTACTGTGACATTGAAGATCTCATTTTGGGGTTCTACTCCTCTCTTTACTCAAAATGTGAAGGATCTCGACCCGTACCACTTAATCTTGACTGGTCTAGAGTATCAAGAAACCAAAATGAGCAGCTTGTGGCAAGATTCACTACCCTAGAAATCAGAAAGGCAGTGAAGGGGTTGGGAAAAAACAAGGCACCAGGCCCAGATGGTTTTACACCAGAGTTCATCCTCAAATTTTGAAATCAACTAAAGGATAACTTCACAAAATTGTTTGATGAATTTTATAGCAATGGAAAGCTCAACTCTTGTGTTAAAGAGAACTTCATTTGCTTAATTAAAAAAAGGTAGATGCGGTGAAAGTAAAATATTTCAGGCCGATCAGTCCACAACCTTTACGTATAAAATAATTGTAAAAGTATTAGCTGAAAGACTCAAAGGGATCATGCTAAGTATAATAGCTCCTACTCAAAGTGCTTTCATTGAGAGGAGATAGATCCTTGACCCATTCTCATAGCCAATGACCCATTCTCATAGCCAATGAAGCCGTAGAAGATTATAGATCAAAAAAGAAAAAAGGTTGGATCCTTAAGTTGGACTTAGAAAAAGCTTTTGATAGAGTGGATTGGACCTTCCTAGAAAAGGTGCTTTATGGAAAAGATTTTGATCCAAATTGGATCTCATGGGTAATGGGCTGCATCGCCAACCCAAAGTTCTCCATCTCCATTAATGGCAGGCCACGAGGAAGAATCAATGCAACAAGAAGAATTAGGCTAGGAGACCCCTTTCTCCTAGTGAAGTGCTAAATGCCCTGATCACTCGTTTGCATGAAAAGGAAGATATGAAGGCTTCACGGTTGGTAAAGATAAAATCCATGTCTCTATTCTCCAATTTGCGGATGACACTAAAATTTTTTGCAAGTATGAAGATGCCATGCTAGATACTCTTCGAGCTACCCTTGATCTTTTTGAGTGATGTTCAGGCCAAAAAATTAATTGGGAAAAATCAGCACTTTGTGGCATAAATGTAGATTCAGACAAGCTAGTTCCAGTGGTTGCTAGATTCAATTGTAAAATTGAGCAACTCCTTTTCATTTACCTCGGTCTTCCTTTGGGTGGATACCCAAAAAAGGTGGAGTTCTGGCAGGCAGTTGTTGACAAATTTCAAGGCAAACTAGACAAATGGAGAAGATACAACCTATCTCGAGGAGGAAGGGCGACCGTTTGTAAGTCAGTACTCTCAAATCTTCCTACTTACTATATGTCTTCCTTCTTTGTGCCAGGAAAGATGTTATCCAGATTAGAAATTTTTTTGAGAAACTTCTTTTGGGAAGGACATAAAGGGGGGAAAATAAACCACTTAACCAAGTGGGAGTAGGTGTCTAAAGCCCAAGAGGAAGGAGGTTTAGGGCTGGGTGGTTTAAAAGAAAAAAAATTGGCTCTCTTAGCAAAATGGGGATGGAGATTTATGAATGAGAACTCCTCCCTATGGTGTAAAGTTGTCACAAGTATACATGGCAGCAGCTTGTTTGGTTGGCACACTTCAAGTAGAGTAGGCTGTAATCTTAGAAGTCCTTGCATCATGTAAAACTCTTAGGTTTGAGAAAGAATCAGAATGCTTTATTCATTCATCAAAGATATGAATATATACAAGAGTACAAAGCATAGAAAAGAAAAATATCACAAAATATTTACAAGAATGGAAAACCCTAATTATAGAATTATAACACTCCCCCTCAAGTTGGAGCATATATGTTAATCATGCCCAACTTGTTACATAGATAATCTATACGTCTTCCATCCAATGCTTTCGTGAAGATATCTTCTAATTGTTCTCCAGTCTTCACATATCCTGTAGATACCAACCCTTGATGAATTTTCTCACGTACAAAATGGCAATCAACTTCAATATGTTTAGTCCTTTCATGAAAAACTAGATTAGAAGCAATATGAAGTGTTGCTTGATTATCACACCACAACTTTGTCGGTGTGGTGATTTCAAATCCTAACTCAACGAGAAGATCATATATCCAAATCAATTCACACACAGATTGTGCCATTGCTCTATATTCTGATTCTGCACTTGAACGTGACACCACATTTTGCTTCTTACTCTTCCAAGAAATCAAATTACCACCAACAAAAACACAATACCCTGAGGTTGATCTTCTGTCTTCTTTAGATCCTGCCCAATCGGCGTTTGAGAAACATTCAATATTAATATGACCATAATCCTTATATAATAAACCACGCCTGGGAGCAGCCTTCAAATAATAAAGAATCTGTTCCAATGCAGCCCCAATGATCAACTGTAGGACATGACATGTACTAACTCACAATACTTACTGAATAGGCTATGTCGGGTTGAGTCACTATAAGGTAATTAAATTTTCCCACTAACCTCCTATATCTTTCAGGATCTTTTGGCAATTCTCCATCTTTTGTGAGCTTTAGGTTGGGCATCATTGGGGTACTACATGGCTTAGCCCCTAGCTTTCCTGTTTCAGTCAACAAGTCAAGTACATATTTTCTCTGTGATAATAGAATTCCTTTCTTGCTTCTTATTATCTCAATTCCTAAGAAGTATTCAACATGCTCAAATCTTTTGTATGGAATTGACTTATGAAGAAAGTCTTTAGAGACTGGATACCTAAAGCATCATCACCAGTAATCCACAATATCATCCACATATAGACTAACAAGATGACACCACCCTCAGATCTCTTAAAAAGAACTGAATGATCTGACCTGCTCTTTCGCATTCCAAAGCTTTCAATCACCTGACTAAATTTACCAAACCAAGCTCGTGGGCTCTGCTTTAATCCATATAAGGATTTAAGAAGGCGACACATCGTTCCATTTCTCCCTCTGAGCAAACAAACCCTGTGGTTGCTCCATATACACCTCTTCTTGAAGATCACCATGAAAGAAATGCATTTTTAATATCAAGCTGATGTAAAAGCCAATGATTGATTGAAGCTAATGAAATAAACAACCTCACAGATGCCATTTTGGCTACAGGAGAAAAAGTATCAGCATAGTCAACGCCATAAGTTTGTGCATAGCCTTTCGCTACGAGGTGTGCTTTTAACCGAGCAACAGGAACTATCACGATCGACTTTAACTGCAAACATCTATTTGCAACCATAGCCTTCTTTTCTGCAGGGAGAGAAACTAAATCCCAAGTACAATTATCATCTAAGGCAGTCATCTCCTCCACCATTGCGGCGCACAACCAAGATTGAGACAAAGCCTCATGAACAATTTTCTGGATGGATACAGACTCTAAGGATGCAATGAATGAACATGTGGAAGGTGACAAATGGTTATATGAAACAAAGAGGAAATAGGATGAACACAAGTATGTTTATCTTTCGAAGAGCAATAGGAAGATCATCACCCGTTTCTGGATTCCAATGACGAAGAAGACTCTGGTACAGAGCATGGAACTGGAGGAGTTGTCGTCGAGTATAGACCTTAACGATGGGAGGAAAGAAGTAGAGGTAGCCACAGGTTAGAGATGAATCAAGAAGAGGATCGGAAGGAAAATAACTGTGTAGACAAAGGAAATCATCCTCTAATTCCTTTATGCTCCCCCTGACTCTTATTCGAAGAGAAGACGGGATGAAAAAAATGGGTATGTTCAAAAAAACGTGATATCAGGAGAGACTAAATATTTATTTAGACTAGGACAATAACACCGATACCCCTTTTGGACACGGGAATAACCAAGGAAATACATTTTAAAGGACTTTGGATCCAGCTTGGTATGCTGAGGTCGAACATCCTGAACAAAGCAGGTACAACCAAATATTCTGAGTTGAATGGGAAACAAATGTTGCTTGGGACATAAAGTACAAAAGGTATCTCACCCTTAAGAAGGAAGAGGGCATGCGAATTTATTAAGAAAACAAAGCTGTGGAAACAACATCAGCCCAAAAGAATTTTGGAACATGCATCTGAAACATCAAAGCTCTCTGGCTGTCTCAAGGATGATGACGATTCTTTTGTTCTGCAACCCATTTTGAGAATGGAGTATCAACACAAGAAGATTGATGAAGAATGTCATGGGCATCATAAATAGATTTGAGTGTTATTGAGAGAAATATTCCTTTTAGCATTATCACTCCGTTAAATTTTTTAGGGAATACCACTAAAACTAAATTTGATTTTCCGGCATGGAAGTTATAAAAATTGAGAAAGTAACTCAGAACGACTTTTCATTAAATATAACCACGTAACACGAGAATAGTCATCGAGAAATGTAACAAAATACCTAAACCCTCCTTTGGACTCAACAGGATAGGGACCCCAAACATCAGAATGGACTAATTCAAAAGGAGTACTAGCTCGTTTATTGACTCGAGGATACGAACTCAAACAATGAAATTTAGCAAACTGACATGACTCACAATTGAAAGAAGATAAATGTTAAAGTTGTGGACGAAGACTCTTCAACACAGAGATAGACGGATGACTCAAGCGACAATGCTCTTCAAAAGGAGACGACACGCTAGAGCATGTGATGGCCGTAGGTGTTTGTGGTTATTCGTAATACTAATGGCAGCCTTATTTTCACAATACAGCTTCATGGGCCCCGGACTACTCTCGTGAAGATAAGATAAAACTTTCTGCAACCAGATTTCTTCACACTCCCAGATTCATAGCTCTATACTCTGCCTCAACACTATCCTAGCCACTACACCCTTTTTTTACTCCGCCAAGTTACCAAATTTCCCCATACAAAGGTACAGTACCCTGAGGTTGACCTTCTATCAGTCACAGATCTGGCCCAATCTGAGTCAGTATATGCCTCAATGCTCCGTGTGTCATGTTTTCTGAACACCAAGCCCTTCCCAGGGGTGGACTTCGGGTATCTCAAAATTCGAGTCACAGCTTCCATGTGCTCCTCATGTGGACTCTGTATGAACTGACTTATCACACTCACAGCATAGGAGATGTCGGGCCAAGTATGAGATAAGTAAATCAGTTTTTCTACCAAGCGTTGATACCCCTCCTTATTCACAGGAACTCCTTTCGAAATGCTTTTCAGTTTGCTATTGACCTCAATAGGAGTGTCAATAGGTTTGCATCCAGTCATTCCTGTTTCCTTCAACAAGTTTAGAGTGTACTTCCGCTGAGATACAGATATTCCTGCTCTTGATCTTGCCACTTCCATCCCAAAATACCTCAAACTACCAAGATCCTTGATTTCAAATTCACCTGCCATCCTTTGTTTTAGCTAAGCAATTTCTGTCGTGCCATCTACTGATAGGATGATGTCATCAACATACACTACCAACACAGCAATCTTTCCTAAGGGTGATTTTTTGGTAAACAAGGTATGATCAGAATGCCCTTGAACAAACCCTTGGGACTTAACAAACACGGTGAACCTGTCAAACCATGCCCTAGGGGACTGCTTCAACTCATATAAAGACTTCTTGAGTTTGCAGACATGATTCCCAAACTTAGCTTTGGAACCTGGAGGTGGACTCTTGTAAACTTCCTCTTCTAACTCATCATTTAGGAAGGCATTCTTTACATCTAGTTGATGTAGGGGCCAATCTTTATTTACGGCGACAGACAGAAGAACACGAATCGTGTTTAACTTAGCCACTGAGGAAAAAGTTTCTGAATAATCAATCCCATACGTCTGAGTGAACCCTTTAGCAACTAACCTGCCTTATATCTCTCGAGTGTTTCGTCAGACTTATACTTCACTGTGAACACCCATTTGCAACCAACTGTTTTGTGACCTTTAGGGAGAGCTACTAACTCCCAAGTCTTATATGCCTCGAAGCTCTCATTTCCTCCATTACTGCTGCTTTCCACTCGGGAACTTCCATGACCGCATGTATACTGGTAGGTATTGCTAGAGCATCCAGCTGAGTAGTGAAAGCCTTAAAACCAGGAGATAAGTTACTATAGGTTAGAAAACTATGCAAAGGGTACTTTGTACATGACATGGTTCCTTTTCTCAGGGCAATTGGCATATTCAGAGTGGTATCATAGTTGTCAGTTTTCGTCTGTCCTTCTTCAGTATCAGACTTTTGAGACAATTCTGCATCTTCTTAAGGATCTTTCAGCACCTCATTACCTCATGAAGTTTCAACCTTCTTTGAGCTCGTCTCATCATTTTCTATGTTCCCAGACTTCTCTTCAAGACTCTCCTATGAAACAACGGGATCTTAAACCTGAGCTGGTTCCGACGCTTGGACACTTTCCGATAGAACACCAGGGGTTTCCTGAATTTCCTTTCTGAGATTCTTCCTATAGTATGTTATCAAGGGCACTTGTCTAGTAGGAAGAACCGACACGGGAACAACAGGAGTAGAGTTAGGTTCAAGACTAGGTAGACTAGGTCCAGGAATATTAGGGCTAGGCTCAAGTTCAGGTATATTGGGACTAGGCTCAAGATTGAAGCTAATAGGTATGGAGTACGTGGAACTGTTAGTCTCTTCATTCGTGGTCTCCCCCTAAAGATGACTAATGGGAAAGAACGGTTTATCTTCAAGGAACGTGACATACATAGTGACAAAATATTTTCTAGAAGATGGATGAAAGCATATAGCCTCGCTGATGAAGGGGATACTCGACAAACACACATTTTTGAGCTCGTGGAGCAAACTTAGTTCGGTGTGGACCATGAGTATGAACAAAGGCATGTAACAACCCAAAACACGGCGAAAGAGGAACTCAGGAATAAGACGAGTAGACTGATAGGACTCTTTGAAGCACTCAAGAGGAGTTGAAACTTTAGAAACTCGTGAAGGCATTCTATTAATTAGATGAGCTGTGGTAAGAACCGCATCTCCCCACAGGTACGAAGGGAGGACGCTGGAATCATTCAAAGAACGAGCAACTTCAATGAGATGGCGAATTTTTTCATTTTAGCCACCTCATGTATGTGGAGTATATGGCACACGAGTTTTGATGGATAATCCCCTTTGACACTAGGGTAATTTTTTTGGAAGGTGTGATTTGAACAAACTTACGACCATTGTCCACTCCGAAGAAGTGACAATCTTTTGTTGTTTGGAAACTGTGTTAATATAGTGGTTAATAGAATATTTGAAGGTAGGATAAAACCTCGGACTTATTAGCAAGGCAGATATACCCCATGTAAGTCGAGTATGTGTCATCGATGGAAAGTTACGAAAGCCAACCGTTTACTAGACAGGGTAGAGATACTTGAGGGACCCCAAAACATCACTGTGGACCAAGTGAAAAAGGCTGGGTTAGGTTTATAGGGTTGAGGAAAACAAACGTATACGCGGAGTTGTTTAGCACATATACCAGACATCACAAGATATGAAAGAAACATTCACATTATGGAAATAAATGAGGAAATAAAGTATCGCATATATTGAAAACTAGGATGTCCAAGACGAAATGCCACAATAAAATAATTTGTTTCAGACATAGTTAAACGAAAAGATAAAAGACTAGTCCTAAACAAGCTTCTGGAGGAAGTATCTTCAGAAAGGAAATATAGGCCTCTGTCATATCGGCAGTGCCAATCGTCTTCCCCGAGCTCAAGTCCTGAAACAAAGCAGTATCTGGTGAAAGACAACTCTACAGTTCAAATCTTTTGTTATTTGCTTATTTGATAGTAAGTTGTAAGAAATTTTGGGCACATGTAAGACATTTTGCAGAGTTAATCCCTGAAATGGTGACAGTCTGCCTTTTCCAGCAACAGGAGCGAAGGACCCATCCGCAATTCGAATCCTCTCATTTCCAGCGCTTGGATAGTATGAGAGAAACTGGTCGAATGAGCCAGTCAAGTGATCGGTCGCTCCTGAATCTAGAATCCATAATTCATTCCCTTCAACAAGGAACTAAAAGATTGAGGGTTACCTGATTGAGCAACTGTTCCGATCCCTATGGTACCTGAATCACCAGGGTTGGTCACTGGAGGCTGTGTCTGAGGTTGTGTGGCCCTTTCAACTGATTCACCCACTAGAGCACGCCCAGATTTCGACTTGTCATTCGGAGGGCGACCATACAATTTCTAGCACTGATCCTTCGTGTGTCACTGTTTTTTGCAATGCTCACATACTGGGGGTGTTTTACTATTCTGCTTGTCACCATCAGCTCCAGCGGACTTCACCCCGAAGGCAGCTGACTCTACAGTGGTAACACCCGACCCATTCATTGCACTCGATCTATCTTCTTCCAATCTAACCTCTGAACAAACCTCCATGAGAGATGGTATTGGCTTCTGCCCTAGTATTCGACTCCGAACTGTATCAAATTTGGGGTGCAACCTTGCGAGAAACACGCTCAACCTCTTCTATCTTGGAGTATTGAATTCCATCTTGCGGGCAGTTCCAGATGATCTCCCGACATAGATCTATTTCTTGCCATAACAATGACATCTTGCTGAAGTATGACGTTACATCCATGCTCCCTTGTTTGCATTCGTGAACCTGTTTACGTAGAGTATACAGGCGGGATGCGTTCTGACGTCTCGAATATAACCGTCGGACTGCATCCCAAATATCTCGGGCAGTGGCTGAATGGAGTAAAGGTTTCCCGATTTGTGGTTCCATGCTACTGATTAACATTGAGCGGAGCAAAGAATCCTCTGCCTTCCAGACACACTCTTGAAGATCCCCAGGATTCGATCGTGGTATCTCTCCAGTCAAATATCCAAACTCAGGGCGTCCCTCAAGAACCATTTTAATTGTTTGGGACCAAGAGAAGTAATTTTGCCCATTCAACTTCTCTCCCATGATCATTCCTGCAAAATTTCCTATAGTTCCAGATAAAAAATTAGTAGTAGGAAGAGTAGGAAACATTGATACCGGATTTTCTGAATACATCGGGGAAGAATCACGGCCATTCAATCTGGCTCCCAGGGTGGCCATCTGTTGCTGGAGACTAACCAATTGTTGTTGGAGTTTCCCATGAGATTCAGATCTGGAATTTTTCTGTCCAAAAATCATGGGATTTTCTTCAACAGAATCACCCATTCGAAACTGAGGTTGAATTGGATACACATGAGGAATAAGCTGTCCACCCTGGTACTGTGAAGAAGCTACTGTCGGAAGTCTACCGGCAGCAAAGTGCGGCAACCCGTGATCGGTGCTGCTCCCAGACGGATGCGATGGTGGGTAACAGACAGAAGACTTGGCGATCGGCTGCGGGGTTGAAGAAATCGCGCCGATCTGACCCGACCTGACAGCTGGAGCAAACCCAAGACCATCTGGAGCAAATTCGGTCCCGTGCGAAGTCGAGGGACCGATCGGCTACAAATCACTCGCGTGCGCCGACTAGAGAACGTGTGAAGCTGAGGGACCTTCATCGATGGTGTTCGGCTGGAATGGCCGAGTCTGGAAGCTAATCGGCGCGCCGGCTGGAGCAAGCCCACCACCTGCTGTTCAGCTCGCTGGCTGGATCTGTTCGGCTGCGCCACTTAGGATGATGGTTCGGAGATAGCGGTCAACTACTGCTTGAATCACAACCTCATTAGTCAGTGTACCTTCACCTATCAAGTTTGATGACTGAGTTTCTTCTATTGGGGCTAGGGTTTCATCACCTGACTCTGATACCATATTGAAATAGAAGAGAAAGAAGACGACACAAGGAGTTTACATGGAAAACCCTAATTCAGGGAAGAAAAACCACGATAGAAAAGGACTTATTATTTTAATGTCATACATACAATAGACCCAACCTCAGATATAAATAGAATGAGGTGAAACCCTAATTTAGCAAATATAGTATAAATTACAAAAATGTCCTTAGGGCTAATTCAACGTATTTCAACAACAACAATGAAGATCACGAGTGAGTTTACTGACCGAAATCAAATTAAATGAGAAATTTGGTAAATGATGACAAAGAAATTGATTCAGTGAGATGGACGGTTCCTGAACCTAAAACAGGAGTGGAGGTTCCATCAGCTATAGTGACATTAGGTGAAGAGGTAGATGTACAAAGGGTAGAGAATAAACTGGGGTTACCTGACATATGGTCTGTAGCGCCAGAGTCAATGACCCATTTTGACGTGGAGGAAAGACTGTCTCTTATACACATCTAGATGTGTATAAGAGACAGGTCGTAATGGGAGTAGAAGATGATGCCCTCAATGACTCTTGATACTGCTGAAATTTAGCAAACTCCCCTGCAGAAATCGTAATTGACTTGTCAAGATTATCAGGAGTAGAGGCGACATGTGCAAAGGGTGATGGCATCCTCTGACCCTTATTCAACAATCTTCTGCATTCACGTTTCGTATGGCCAGGTTTATGACAATAATAGCAAACAACACCTCCTGGATTTGATCTCCATGAATTGTAGTTGGATCCATTCAACTTATGTTCAGTTACTTTTGACACCATAGGAACAATCTCAGACATTACTGGTTTCTTATCAGCCATTACCTCAAAAAGTAGACACCGGACAGCTAAGAATCAAACCCTAATTTACCGAAGATATGTCTACACAAGCAATGAGTATATCTATATATCCCAAACAAACACACCACCAAGAAGAGCCAACAACACTGAGGAAACCCACTGAAGATGGACGAAAAACGGCGGCGCACGTGTCTACACGTGCCGGAGTGTGGACGGACAGTGAATTGGAACAATCGGCGCATGAGCCTCATGCGCTGGTCAGATGGCAACTGGACTTTGGGGTTTTGTAGATCGGCGGCTGGACTTCTCGTTGGAATGAGCGGTGTCGAAAAAACAGCCTTTTTTTTTCCCGGCGGCGGCGGCGACTAACGACGGTGAACGAACCGAAGACGGCGACTGTGAGTAAACTCATCTCTCCACAAAACCCTAAACGTATCACAAATGGGTTCTAAATTCTCAAACCCTAAGGTTCACAAAAACCCTAAGTTTATTTAGAGAGTTCTGATACCATGTAAAACTCTTAGGTTTGAGAAAGAATCAAAATGCTTTATTCATTCACCAAAGATATGAATATATACAAGAGTACAAAGCATAGAAAAGGAAAATATCACAAATATTTACAAGAGTGGAAAACCCTAATTATAGAATTATAACACATCAATATCTCAAAGTTGTGGCTGAAAGTGGAAAAATTGGCAGTCTTCAAAATAGGTAACGACTGCAGAATAACTTTCTGGTTGGATGCTTGGATAAAAAATACTCCATTCAATCTCAGATTCCCTAGTCTAGTTTGTTCCGAATAGCTCTTTAACCAAATGGCTCAATGTTGGATCATTAGGATAAAAGCACTTCCTCTTGGTGCATCTCATTTAGAAGACTACTATAAGAGGAAGAAATTTCAGATTTTCAAGTTTTGTTAAGCTTAGTTGCAATAGTAGAAGTGAAAGATTGCTTCGACAAACACTCATGGTCATTGCAGTCCAATGGCTTTTTCACGGTTAAATCACTAGTCATTCATCTTCGCAAAGCCCCTCCAATCGATAAATCTTTAAGACAAGCACTTTGGAACTCCAAAAGCCTGAGGCGAGTAAATATAGTCTTATGGATATTGATATTTGGAACTCTAAACTGTTCAAATGTGTTGCAAAAGAAGCTGTCCTCCCATTACCTTTCTCCTAATAGATGCGCTTTGTGTAAAAGGAATTGGGAAGACCTTCAACACCTTTTTTATTGTGTTTATGCTCAAAATTGCTGGTTCTCACTATTCAAGACTTTCAACTTAAGCTGGGCTTTTGGAGAAGCATTCAGAGATAACATCCCACAGTTGCTAGTAGGTCCAAACCTTAAGAAAAAACAACAAATTTTGTGGGTCAATGCTGTTAAGGGAGTGCTGGCAGATTTATGGTTTGAAAGGAGCCAAAGAGTCTTCCAAGATAAGGAAATTCCTTGGTTCACAAGATTTGAAGCAGCCAAGTTTAATGCCTCTTTGTGGAGCTCTCTCACTAGCACCTTTGCAGCTTACTCATGCCAAGAAATCAGTTTGAATTGGCATGCCTTCATTTCTCCGGAACTTTGAAGCTATCTTCCCAAAGGCTAGCCGTGTTTTATTATTGTTCTTAGGCTGTCTTGCTTTTAATTTGTTCCCTAAGTACTGAAAGTTTCTCTTTGTACTGTTATAAAATCTTTTATTTAATCTTATATTTTGTTCTCGGAAATGATGAGGGTGCTAGGGGGTGTCAACCTAGTTGAGATGTCCTGGTGCTCCTGCTGATCCATATCGTATCCTTGTATTCTAAGGATTAGTCTCATTTCATTTTCTTAATGAATAAAGCAACTCGTTTCCTTTTTTTAAAAAAATATAGAGAATTGGAAAGCAACCTAATCCTAATCTAAATTAATTGAAGAAACTAATCCTAATCCTGATAAACCAAGGAAACTAATCCTAACTCTAATTAATCATAGAAATTAATCTCAATCCTAATCAATTAAGAATTTGACCATGATACCTAATTTACGTTAATCCTGCTACATCACTTTATGCTCTCACAAATAGTAAGAATTCAACCATTACTGATTGTTGGAATAGTGATAACACTTCTTGAAATCTTGCCTTGAGAAGACACCTCACCGAGGACGCCAAAATCATGGAGTGGTCCATTCTATCTACTCTTATATAACCCCCATCTTGAAATTTGGTGGAGGACCAATGGAAATGGAACCTTGAGATATCAGAAATTTACACAGCTAAATCTCTATCTCACAATCTATTATCGAGTGGAAATCTTCCCCAAAAGGATCTTTATCTAAATATTATGGAGAGGCTACATCCCCAAAAAGGTTAAATTCTATCTTTGGGAAGTCAGCCACAGATGCATCAACACCACCGAATATATTGATTAAGAAAGCCCCATGAATTGTTTTGGCTCCCAGTTGCTGTGCTAATTGCCATAATAATAGCGAGACCCTCATGGCCTTATGTGTACCTTTTGGTCACTTGTGAATATGCACCAGCCTTCTGGACTAATATTGGCAGCTTTCAACTACTACTTGGTTTTCCCGAACGAATCCTCTCACACTTCTCCAGTTTGCTTCTCATTAGCCATGCCTTCAGGAAAGAAAAGGAAGTTCTATATTGTCCTTCATTATCAAAGCCTACCTATGACTCATATGCCTTGAGTGCAACCACTGCATTTTCAAGGACAAACCCACATAGTTCTCTATCTCTTTTGAAGATCTTATATATACTTTTCTGTCATGATTTAAATTCACTGCATTCTTTTCTGATTGTTGTCTTACTTCTCTTATTGTATAGTGGAATTGCTTTTTGTTATCTTCATGGCTATCTTAGGCCTTTTGTAGTTTCATACCATCAATGAAATTCAGTTTGGTTGTCTCTCATTAAAAAAAAAAAAAGACCAATTATATAAGAATTTTATGGTTTTAACTGAGTTAGCACTTAATTTTCTTTATTATGTTGTGTAATTTATTTTTTTCTCTACTTGGTTTGCTAAAATTCATTTCCGAAAAATTAATTTTCTTGCTTGCTTCTATCTTTAATCCATGATGTTATGATTATTCTTTTGATCTCAGAGAATAATGATGGTAAGTTACAATGCAGGCTAACATAAATATCCGAGCTATCGCCCAAGGCTGCACTGAATACAACATTACTGTAGTTGTTAGGCGAGAAGATTGTATAAAAGCCTTGAGAGCCGTGCACTCAAGATTTTATCTGTCGCGAACAACAATAGCAATGGGAATCATTGGACCTGGACTTATTGGTGCCACGTTACTTGAGCAGCTAAAGGATCAGGTAATAGTGACTAATGGAATTTTCTATTGATTATTTCAAATTTATTTTACTTTTGTGGTTTGTGCTATCCAAGGATTATAAAATCCATGTGGGTAATTTAGTTTTGATGATATTGCTTATCTCTCAACGATCATGCCTGCCTTTCTTTTCCTTCTTTTTTGTGGAGGTTGGGATAAAAAAAAAACTGGAAAAAAAGAAACCACGAACTAGGACTTTCTTCAATAGCTAATGGGAGGGTCGTCTGGATTGGGGATGGGGATGGAAATAAGGGTGGGACTGAGTAAGAGATATTACTTTTCCATTTTTCTATCCACTCCTTGATACTTCTTAATAATTCGATGAGGACTATCACGAGCTTGTACTCCCTATCTTGAGAATTTCTTAATATGTCTCCCACGTGTCTCTCTGTGCCTTTAATGTATCTGAAACTTAAAATATTATTAAAAATTGATTACTCAAACCATATCTAAGTTTGCTCAAAGTCAAAGTTGAGTGTTTATGGTTTTTATTTATCAATTAAATACCACCACCTTCTTTTGCAACAATTCAAAATATGGGTGGGAGATTTGAACCCTGGACCTCTTGGCTGAGGATATATGCCTTAACCAATTAAGCTATACTTAGTTTGAGAATTGGGAAGTATTGTTTCTCATAAATTGCCACATACCCTATATTTTCAGTTGGTCAAAATGCCACTTTCTAAACTAACAGTATGGAAGAAGTTTATGCCACTATACATCATTCTCGGTTTCCTATCCACCAAAAAAAGAAGGAAAAAACGCTAATAATTTGGAAGAAGTTTATCTAAAAATCTCATTGTTCTGGTTTTGAATTGTTCTTTGCTAGGCATCAGTTCTCAAAGAAGATTTTAACATTGACTTGCGTGTCATGGGAATTATTAGCTCCAGAAGCATGCTTTTGTGCGATGAGTAAGTTTCAAAAACTCACTTTAAATTCCTTTCATTGATATAGATGTGCTTCAGTTTACAAAGTTTTTTAACGATCAAAGCTTATTTAGATAAGCATCGGTTTTCATTTCCTTAGTTGATTGGGAATAATACATGGAAACCCTGGTCCAAATAACTGCGATTAGTTCCTAGACACTTTTTATGCAGGTGACATCCTATCCTTGAATAAATGAAATTTTAGTGCATCCTAAGAATCATGCCTAATACTACATTTTCAATAATACATAAACCACCCTGTTCTTCAGTATCAAATTATTATGTTAATTTATAGCTATTTCCACCCAGAGTTGTCCAAAGTGGTAATTCAAGTCACATATCTTGGATATTAAAATTGTAGGAATTTCCATGGTAACCAAATGGTGTAAGACAGACAATTGTTTCTTTTCATGAGATTAGTTGATGTGTGTGCAAGCTGATAGTTTTATACATGGTTTCTATCCTACATCAACCACACTTAATGCCTGCAATTTGGAAAGCTAAAAAAGCTATCCTTTGCTTGTTTATGAGGATTTTCATCATGTGTTAAAATATTTTGTGTTGGTTTGGTTAAGTATTTTCCTAATTGCTTGTTTATAAGTTCGCTCCTCCACTGTGTGCGATTATGATGTATGTGCGTTACAAAGATGTACTCGAGAAAGGTCATTCTTTTAAAGGAGTTATCTTCTGATGTTCTAAAGTTCTGATATAGAGTAGACTTGTTCCTTGTCCTCTTTATTTTTATGCTCTCTTCTCTACATTTTATATTCATCAACTTTATCATTGGTCCCTGGCATTCCCATGCTTGATGCTCTCTGGAAATCCTTGAATTGAAACTTGTTGATACATGCCCAGTGGATAAGTTTATTGTAGTCTCCTTTATGGTTGGATGAGAATTTCACTTCTCTTGTTCTTAATATATATAAATGGAAAGTTTGAAAGAAAATCTAGAATCGTTCGTGATCAAGAAATTAAGTGACTTTATCTGGAGTTTGGTTACTCTCTCTGCCTCTACTTGGCTCTCCACTTCTAAATTCTGTTGTAATTATAGCCTAACCCAAATTTATACTAGTTGGGCTTCTTTTTTGTAATTTGTTGAGTAGGGATACCTCATCTCCCCCTCCTTTGTATAACGCTTTGTGATAATGAAAGTTATGTTTCTTATCCCAAAAACAATAATAATAATAATAATAAATGGAAAGTTTGTATCTTATCCCCCAAATGAAGCGGAAAAACAGTTTGGCACTGTTCAATTTACAGTCCTGCCTATACTCAATGCAATTATTTGCAATATATGATTGTAGGGGACTTGACTTATCTAATTGGAGAGAACTTCAAAGTGAGAGAGGTGAAGTGGCAGATATGGAAAAGTTTGTGCAGCATGTGCATCAAAATCATTTTATTCCAAATACTGTTTTGGTGGATTGCACGGCCAATCCAGATATTGCTAGCTACTACTACAACTGGCTTCGAAGAGGAATTCATGTCATTACTCCAAATAAAAGGGCTAACTCTGGACCACTGGATCAGGTACCTCCTATTTGGAAATTACTTTGCTCCTATTTGGAAATTACATTAATGAAATGAAGGTTCTTATTTCCAAAAAATAAAAAATGAAAAAAAGAAAAAAGAAAAGAAAAGAAAATGTATTGATGGCTGTAGAATGTGGAAGCTTTCAAGTTTTATGCATGGGAAGGGTCTTTCCTATTTGAAGAATGTGGAGGACTTGTCTTACATCCCTCATTATGCATTGGGATTGTTTTCTATAATACATAGGGCCTCCTTTTTTTTGTTTAGTTTCATATATCAATGAAATGAATACCCTTGTTTCCAAAAAAAAAAAAAAAAAAAAAAAAAAACTTCATTTCATTGACAATCAGGGAATTGAGAGAGGTTTCCGGATGAATAATAAAATTTCTGTTAATCGTTTGTGGGATTTGAAAAAGAAATGGTGAACTTTTACTTAGAGAAATTAGTTCAGTACGGCTTTGTTTAACCAAAAATTTCAGAAAAAGAGAATTTGATGGAATCATGAATGATTAAACCTATGTCTTTTATGTTACATTGCAAATTATTATTTAGAATGCACCGTCCTAATTCTTTGGCTGCATATTTGCTGTCCAATCCAGTATTTGAAATTGAGAGCACTTCAACGACAGTCCTATACTCATTACTTTTATGAAGCTACAGTTGGTGCCGGTCTTCCAATTATTAGCACCCTACGTGTTTTGCTTGAAACTGGAGACAAAATATTGCGTATTGAAGGCATCTTCAGGTTTTGATATATTCATTACTTGTCTTTTCTCTTTGAATAAAGTTTTACTTTATATTTTCTTCACCTAAAATAATTGTCCCCATCATGCTAGAGAGAAAGACTATTTTATCTCGACCTGAATCCCATAGGATTGTTCTGTCAAAGGGATCTATTTATTTTTATTTATTATTGTTCCTTCCCATTCTTCTTCTTCTTTCTTTTTTGGTAGGCGGGGTGCGAGAGGGAATGATATAATCTTTAGAGATTGAGAGAGGTCTTCGAGCGATGCTTTGTTCCTCGTTGGATTCTACGTTTCTTTTTGGGTTTCAATGACAATCTCTTTGTAATTACTCTTAGTCTTATTTTACTTGATTGGGGCTCTTTTGTGTAGGATGATCCCTTTTGTGGCTGCTCCCTTTTTTTTTTTTTTTTTTTTTTTCTCGTGTATTCGTTCATTTTTTCTAGACAAAAGTTTGATTTTGCATTAAAGAAAAAAAAAATGTTAATATACAACCATGCATACACAGTTATACTTGATGTGGGTTAAAAACATCCCGTCCATTCTTGTCAATTTTCTTGAGTATCCAATCAGCAAACCTTCCACTCCAATCTTCCTATGGATTTCAAGAGTTTTTAGAGTGGGAGGTGTAGCAATAGTAGATTGAAAATTTATTTCTCGCTTGTCGCTGAAATATGCATGTGAAAAAGTAAAACACTCTTTAAAACCTTTCAAACAATTGATGTTGTATCCCCCACGAATTTGACAGTCTTTGCTTTTATGCTACTTTCTGCTGCAGTGGGACGTTGAGTTACATCTTCAACAACTTTACAGGTAGTAAGTCTTTTAGTGACATAGTGTCCGAGGCAAAACAGGCAGGTTATACTGAGCCAGATCCAAGAGATGATTTATCTGGAACAGATGTTGCCAGAAAGGTAAATATGTGTTGGGAATAGCTTGTGCAAAATTCAAAACCATGAAAACTTTAGGGAATGTAAATTCATGTCCTTGTTTGCTGTTGTTTTAACCCATTACTCTCAGAAGTACTCAATGTAAATTCCTTCAAGATAGGAACATGAGCCATTAGAGTCCAATTTGGTTTGTAGTTATTTTATTTTACTTTTTAAAGCTTTCTAAAACTAGGCTAGATATCGAGTACCCCAAAGAATCTATTCTGCTAAAACTTTTCAAAAAGTAATTATTCATTTCTTCATTTCATCTACTGGTTAAGTCTGTGCATGCAGCATAGAGTATAACTTGACTAAAGAAATAATGCATGCTTTAAAAGAAATTGCTTTCGTGTTTCAGGTGATCATTCTTGCCAGAGAATCTGGTTTGAAGCTAGAACTAGCTGATATCCCAGTGGAAAACCTTGTGCCGGAGCCATTAAGAGTATGACTTAATAATGTTTAACCTTATGCATGTCACATTTAATGTTTAAATTTTGTACTCCATAGTTGACTCGGACCTCCAATGTACTATAGGCCAGTGCGTCCCCTGAGGAATTTATGCAACAATTGCCACAATATGATGCTGATCTGACGAGGAAACGGCAGGAGGCTGAGAATGCTGGGGAAGTGAGTATCTACAAATTATTTCTGCAAGTTTACTTTGAAGAAATTTTTTACGTAATCTGCCAGTGCTTTTAGCGATAAGATGGGTTCACTGTGTATTTTAAGCTATTGTGAATTAGTCTTTGATGAACCTAAAATGTGCATGCATATCCATGGTTTTCTTGAGCATACGCATTATCAGTATCTTAGCTATCAAAATGATTAGTGCAATAATTTTGGTTTAAATCCTACTCGTACTTCAACTTCCATGGTTATTTTGTTTTGGTCACTGAACAAAATTCTTTTATTTAGCCTAAAACAGGTTAAATTATAAGTTTACTACTTGAACTTTGAGGGCTTGTATCAAAAGTGTCTAATAAATTCTTATTCCTGACTTTTCAATTTTGTGCCCATTTGGTCTCTAGACTTTCAATTCTGTAACTAATATGACCTTTAAAAATTCAATTTTTTTAAAAATGAATTGATCTATTAGTTACTAGTTAACATTTATGTCTAATTAAACACTAAACTTTTAAGTTTGAGTCTAGTAGATCTGTAAATTTTAAGTGATATGAAAGTTAGGGACTAAATTTGTAATTTAACCAAAAATATATTTTGTATTTGCCATTTCTCGAGGATTATTTTTCATATTGTATGTTTTTTTACCAAAATTCACAAAGACCCTTTATGTTGTCTGTGGTATAGAAAAGCATACAGCCATTACATTTGCTGTGAGGATAAAAATGTAGTCCTATAAAATTGAGAGTTGACTGTGCGGTGCAATCCTTTTCTCTTGCTCTGTGTCTGTATATTTCACTACCTGAATCTTTTTCCCCCCTCTTGTGTTTATGTACTTGATTAACCTTTATTATTTTCTGAAGGTGTTGAGATATGTCGGGGTGGTGGATGTCGAAAATCAAAGAGGATTCGTCGAGATGCAAAGGTACAAGGATGATCATCCATTTGCACAACTTTCAGGATCCGACAACATCATCGCTTTCACAACGACGAGGTACCGAAAACAACCTTTGATCGTACGGGGACCGGGTGCCGGGGCTCAAGTGACAGCAGGTGGAATCTTCAGTGACATCTTGCGGCTTGCATCTTACCTTGGTGCTCCATCATAAACCCATGTTTGGTTTCAACTCTTCTTTCATCCTCATTAGCTTTCTTAATCTTTGTTTTCTTTTTTGCTTGTTGGGACTGTCTCTTATGCCTTGCGTCCTTTTTGTTTTCAATATAAGTTCCATCTCTGTTATGGAATTTTTAATAAAAATAAGCTTGTTTCCATCCTGGTTGTATGTGCATTCCGATGATATATATATATTTTTTAATATTCGCGATGGTCGTTCTAGCTCGCACCTTAACTAATCTCACATGACAATCCATTTGCCTAACCTTACAATATTTAGATGTCAAGAAAACTCGTAAAATATTAAATTCTTGGTAAGTGGCTACCATGAATTGAAACCATGTCCTCTTAGTCCTTTATTAAGGGGATATTCTCTTATTTACTATTAGGCTAACACATGATGGTTCAGATGATATGCGACCAAGGTTCAAAATATCGATGTCGATGGAAATATATAGGTCTCAATTTTATGGAAATATGGGTAGAAATTTTAGGAAACTGATGACATGCAGAAATGTATGTCATCTTAGGTCTTTTACTTAGAATTATGAAGGTTTGTAGGCAGAATATGTGGCAATCATGATAGGAGTTCACGAGAAAATGAGCTTGTGTCGATCAGCATGTTGAATCCCAGCTAACCCGTTATTTTGCGTTATTATGCATTCAATGTTCTATTTTTGTAGCTAAAATAGGAAATGGACACAAATGCAAAAACCAGACCACTGCATAGATGACCGCATGTGGAGGAACACTCCATCGCAAAGCATGAACGCATTCTAGGGAGTGTTAGTCGAAACCCTTCTCAACCCGTTCACCGTATATTCATCGCATCTCCTATTTACCAACTCTTTTCAAACTCCGCCGCATTTATTTATTTTTCATCAATGCAAACAACAACCCAACACTTTATTTGTTTAACCGGTTACTGCAAAGTCTTCATAAAAATTATCAACGTAATTTGTTTTCACAAGTCCCTATGTTCGACCCTGGACTTACTAGGAAACTTAGAGGAATTTACACTTGGATTCCGCTGGGGAAACTTGAGTGCACAACGTAATTCCATCAACGCATATCATCCACATTTCAACTTCATAAAACCAAGCATCAGAAACTTGATGGAAATTGTTATGTTAATGAAACTTTGATTATGGTTGAATTAGACTATAATTGACCATTTTTAATTATCATTTCAATAAAGTAAGATAGCATGATGTATATTTAAATATGTGTAAATGTCGATGCGAGAACAAAAGTTTAAAAAGAAAATGGAAAAATAATATCAAATATTGGTAATTAACTAATTACAAAATTGAAGGACATAAAATATTTGCATACAAAATAATTGTAAATTGTTTATTATAAAATGAAGTGGATACATAAATGAAAAATCATAGCATTAAACTTATATATATAACACAATAAGAATATAAAAATTAAATAATGTAGTACTAAAAATAATGATGTGACAATTCAATGAAAAATGTTTGAATGAAGTAAAAATAAATATATATTATTTTTCTTAATTTTAATTTCTTGAAAATGAAAGGTTTAGATGGTGAAAGAAACAAAACTCACATCAATTCAATTTTGAGGTGAAATGATGTAAAAATTCAATGAAAAAAAATATTGGTATTTAATTAAGCACATTTACACGAAGCGGATGAAGGAGGGGACTTCTATTAGAGAACATGTCCCGGACATGATGATGTACTTCGATATCGCTGAAGTAAATGGCAGACCCATTGATGAGGCTAATCAGGTTAGCTTTATCTTACAATCTCTTCCGAAGAGTTGTATACCTTTTGAGACAAATGTGTCTTTAAATAAGATAGAATTTAACCTCACTACCCTTATTAACGAGCTCCAAGGATTCCAAAACCTTACTTTAAGTAAGGGGAAGGAAGTGGAAGCAAATGTTGCTACCACTAAGAAAAAATTTACAAGAGGATCGTCCTCTAAAAATAAAGCTGAACCCTCTAAAGCTCAAATGAAAAAAAAGGGAAAAGGGTAGGCTCTCAAGATAAGAAAAAGAAAGAAGGATATAGATAAAGGAAAATGTTTCCACTTAACCAAAACGGGCATTGGAAGAGAAATTGCCTGAAGTACTTTGCAGAGAAGAAAGCTGAGAAAACGACACAAGATAAATATGATTTACTGGTCGTTGAAACATGTTAGTGGAATATGATACTTCAACCTGGATACTAGATTCAGGAGCCACTAATCATATTTGTTTCTCGTTTCAGGAAACTGTTCTTGGAAAAAGCTTGAAGAAGGTGAGATAACCCTCAAAGTTGGAACAGGAGAGGTTGTCTCAGCTGAAACAGTGGGAGATCTAAAGTTGTTTTTTGAAGATAGATATCTAGTACTTAAAAATGTTTTGTATGCACCTCTTATGAAGAGGAATTTGATATTTATCGCTTGTATTATAGAACAAATATATACAATATCTTTTAATATAAATGAAGCGTTCATTTTTTGTAAAGGTATTCAAATTTGTTTTGCTATACTTGAAGACAACT